>NC_136267.1:144824669-145079669 GCF_964187855.1 Myxine glutinosa
GGGATTGATGGCAAGGAAGGGCAGGTAGTCGATGGACAGCACAAGGTGCACCTTGGCTCAGGGACAGGATAGCGCGGTCCAAAAGATGCAGGGAGGTATCGTCGCGCTGGAGGTGGCGTCTGGTTCTCTTCAAGCTGGGGGCGCATCTGACGTCACCTCCGGTTAGTGGCTGCGTATATCCAGCGGGGAGTGACACGCCCTCGGCTCGTTAGCTCCGCCCCAGATGGAATCGGCCTGCCGCTTCTTATTGGGTGCGGGGGGGGTTACCGGGCTCCGCCCTTGACGAGGAGCTGACAGTCAGCCCCTTTGTGGTAACCCCGTCGGAGCACATGGGCAATGGCGGCTAACCAAGCCGGAGTGAGGACGCACACTCCCCGCGCGCTGTTGTTGTAGTTGTTGTTGTTGTTGTAGTTTCATGAGGAAGATGGGAGGAGGTATGGGGAGGTCCTAAACTCACTACTGGTGCCATACAATCACATTCTGGTGCAACGAAGAGTCAGAATTAATGGAAACGAGTCCTTAACTGACATAGACTAAGAATAACTAGCAAGATGTCCGAAAGTTGTCTACGTGAGATGCGGTGGACCTGGGAAGGTCGGTTCTACAGAGTGTTGTTTACAGACAATGGGACTAGGGAATGGGGGATTGGGGATAGTTGGGGAGTATTGGGGAAATAGGGGAATATTTACAAGCGGATATGGATGGAGGCCAAATCCCATATCCGCAACATTGCACCCTTCTCTACCCTCGGGCCGTCCCGACCCGATAAATTTTTACCTACTTTAGTGTGGCACTCAGATGTAGTTCCCTCTACTATTAACTCTACCCTGAGTGCGACAGTTTTACAGATGTTCACAATTGAGTAAATATGTCCCCCTGCGACGTTGCACCCTTCTCCTCACAGAAACACACCCACAGGATAACCAAATCGCGGAAAGAATTCTCAAACTAAACATACAGCCGGTAGGGAGCATTATTTACATAAGACTACACTGATATTTACACTACGATCCAGGACCTGTTTTTGGAGGAACACATGCAGATGTTATGCATAGAGAGAGCACGCATGCCAGCATCGATACACCAACCCACGAGTGCTCTGTGGCCTTACGGCCTTTAATAATGTGCAGAGCACCCCTTCCAAGCACCAAAAGCACCACCCCCACATGTACAGTCAGCACCATCCGGTGCACCAATAAAGCGTTCATAAATCACCGGTGGTGTCGCAGCCGGCCGATGTTCTGCCGCTGGTCTTGCCTTCATGTGGTGCACTTGGCCTTCTTGCTTCTTTAAAAATAAAGAAAGGCGCCAACCGCGTCCATTTCTTTATTGTGGCCGTCAGGGGGCCAACTATTAGTGGTTCACCTGTATGGCATAGGTGCCACGTTGACCCATAGGTCCATCCACGGGTGGTGCTTGCCCGCAAGAGAACTGCGGTCCCTGGTGGGCGGCCACAAAAATTGCGGTCCATATGGTGTATCGATCCCGGCAGCAAGCAGCGAAAGTGCAGGCCCACAACTGCGGAGCCAGCACCTCTCTCTCCTCTCTCTCTGCCCCAAAGCCAGATCCTCGGAGGTGGGAGACAAAAGAAGCAGACAAGTGAGTAAGGTGGTAAGGGCGCAAAAGTGCACGCAATACAAGGTGATGCACACTGGGGGCACATGGGAACCAGGTGAGACAGGTACGTTCCTACCGTACGCCCCCCCCCCCCACCAGGTAACCTACATTGCCCCTCCCTTACCCCTTACTGTATCCACAAAACACAACACTACCCATAAACATCTACTTTACAAATCAACAAACGTCCCTACTGTCTTCCCCGTTCCTCCCATAGACCAAATTCGTCTTCTCTCCCTCCTAACCAATCAAATTTGCCATTTTCAACTCTCATCAAAATTTGCCATCTCCAACTCAACATCATAATTTGCCATCACCAATTCATCATCAGTCCCTCCTAGGGAGGGAGAGATGGAATCACCCCAATGTCTCATCCACGTCGTGATGCGTCTCACAAATCCAACCAGCAATTCTTACTTCCTGCAACACAAAACAAAGAAAACACAGGTGTGGAGTCATCATCACCACCTCAGGTAAGTGGCTGCGTATGGTGCGACCAGCGACAGGTTCATCAATCCTAACTATTTCCTAAATGACTTTAACAACTTTACATTACCCGGGGTCTTTCTCCTGCCAAACCATTGGCCCTCTTACACTATGGGTTCTAAAAACCAATTCCCATTGACCAAACTGTGGTGCTTTTCGATTTGGGGTCTCACTCCCCCGATTCATCTCCCGGTGCCCTCGCACAATTTCTGGGCCGCGACGTGTAGCTCTCCCAGCAGGTCTACCCACCTGCACACCTCCACCACTGCAGTTGCCTCCGAGCTTACCTGCTCCTTACCCTAACCTAACTACCTGGGGAAGGCCCTCTGGCGCTCTCCCCACTCGGTGCCCTCTCTGGCACTGGGCTACCCGGGTCCGTCCTCCGGATCCTCGGGCCCCACTGACACTAACGGCTCCCAGAGCCCACCTGCGGCCTCACCTGGCCGACATCCTCACAGTGGTGGAGTGCCCAACCAACTACACACACTAACAGGCTACACGCCCAGCCATTTCCACAACACTAATGCACCCATCCACAATACCATTCTGCAATCGCACCACAAATGCCAATATCCAACCACAATTTACCTATACCCTCTACCTAACACTTACACTACCCGCCCCGGGTACTCGTGAAAAGGGGTCCACTCTTCCCCATCCACACCTTCGCACCATGCACACCACTCCGTACCACTTACTCCAACTCTCTCCACACCACTCATTCTCTGCTCCATATATTCCACACACCTGCACTTGCACACCTGTGCTCTCACACCTGGTGCCACCTGCACCCTTCTCTCCCCAAGCGCATTCGCGCTGATCCACAACACTCACTACTCATCCACTGCTCCACACACCTGTCCAGTTCTCACACATACGGCATCATCTCATCTAACTACTCCCCTCTGAAACTTGCGCTTCCCAGTCGTCCCTTTAAACTATTGCGCTCCCACGTCATTATAATCCACACTAATCTACCTGCGTCCCCACTACAGGTATCAGTCACTAACTAAACTTAACGTTACCTAATGTCATCTTCGCTAGATCCCTACACACCATATCCTAACCCACCCGGGCTAGTTTTCACTGCCATACACCCCATAATCTATTGCGCATTTGCCCCACACATGGGAAGGGTGGCAGGGATGCCACCCTTACCCACCGGGCCCATCGCTCATTACCAATTTTGCACATCAAATTTCAACAAATCAAAAATTTGCCAATCACTACCCATCATCTGCCAATCATTACTGCCACTCCTTTGCCAATCATCAAATTTTGTTTTTCTCTAATTTTGGGGCCAAAACACTATCCTCATCACACAGTCTACTCACTAATGCCTCTCGGTGCGCCAATTCCTGTCCAAAGCCCGGCTTCGTACAGCCAAGCCATGAATGCGGGTTGTGTGGTGCCAGCGGCTGGATACGTCCTGCATTCGGTGCAGGGAAGAGGTTTACCCGGGCCGAGATCCCACGCACCATCTCGGCACGGAGCCATCCCATGGCCCGATCTCGACCTGCCGGAATGCCTCAACAAAAAGTGGTCGCCATGACGACCCTTCCTATCCAGCCGCCCGCTCCGCCTAGTGGAGCACGGACGCGGCCGTTCAAAGCGAGGCCCGGCACGCACCGAGGGCCCTATTCGGCTAAAAGTCGCTCTAACCTCTAACCCGGTTACCGTCGATGCTTCACCTGGGCGCTTACATGCATACGCTACCCCTTGCTTGCGCATACCTCCAGCCGTTCCCATGCTCCTCGTACCTTCTCTAACACACCCAGGTACACTCATTCCACTCACAGCCTTGGTCACACACCTGACCACCGAACACCTTGGCACACATTCGTCGCTCGCACACCTCACCAACACACCTCTTAGCGCCCCCTCCTCGGTCACCTCCTCTGTGACAATCACAGGTGTGCTCTCACTCGCACACCCAACCACGTGCCTCACTACCAATTCCAGCGTGCATTCCCACTCACGCTCTACCATTCCAGGTGTGCATCCTTGCTCACCTGTCACAACCAACTCACGCTCCTTGTCACTCTCACTACTCTCACCTCCATTCTTGACAGCGCACTCACCCTTACTCTTGACAGCGCACTCTTTCCTCATGCACCCGTCCGTTACACACCTCTCTCGTGCACACTCTTGCGCACACTCTCCCGTCACACCCTCTGTAACACTCACCACAGGCGTGCATTCTTCCTTGCCTTTGACAGCGCACTCTTTCCCCATGCACCTGTCCGTCACACACCTTTCTCGCACACACTCTTGCGCACACTCTCCCGTCACACCCTCTGTAACACTTACCACACCGCGCTTCCATGTGCTCCCTCGCACACGCGCTACGACCGACTCACTCTCGCCAGCACCCTCACTCCTTGGCACGCACTTTTTCCTCACACACCCCAGAGTCGGACTTTCTCGACACCTCCTTTTTCGCACACCAGACCTGTCGCACACTTCACCAACGGCCTCTCACGAACACCCGGGTCCATCTCGACCCCCAAGCTCATTAAATCACCTGGCGCATCATACGCACGACCATATTGGTCACCACTTACACCGGGTCCTCTTCCTCTTCGCTTTTCCTCCATCACCTGCGAATCCCTCATCCGGTTAATGAGCACCTCATCACGATCCAAACACAGACTTTGGACCAATTCTTTTATCTCCTCTTTTATCTCTTCCTTATCCCCTCTCCGTCGCTTCTTAATTTCGCTCACCCCTTCTTCCACTTCTTCTAATTTCTGCTTCACCTCCTTCATTCCCCGGTACGTCTCCTCAAGCTCGTCCTCCAAGGCTACCTTGACCGTTTCCATGTGCGTCCTCACCTGCCGGTCCTTCGTCTCCATTACCTCTGTCACCTCGTCCAACCTCATTGTCAGTCCCTCACGTACCATCTGACATTCCCTCTTCGTCGCTATCAAGTCGTCTTTTATGTCGTTTTGTGTCGCTTTTAACCCTCCTAATACCGCAGTGTTCCTTTGAACCTGCTCCGTTAGTCCTTTTTGTCCCTCCGTCAGCTGTTCCACCTCCTGCGTCAGGTCCTCTATGCCCCCTTGTAACTTTACAGTCCCCTTTCTCACCTCCTTCTCCATGTGCTCCTTACAGTGCCTCACCTCCTCGCGCACTCCTCCGACCTCCTCACTCACCCCTCTTCTGATCTCTTCTCCCATCACTTGCATCTCCTGCCCAGATGCCACCCTCATCTGCTCCATTTCCTCCCTGTGAGCATCCAGTTTGGTTTCTACCCCCATTCTGACCCCCTCTATCTGCTGCCCCATTTGGTTAACTTCCCTTTCCGCTTGGTCCCTCATGTCCCTCAATTTGCCTTCCATCCTGTTTTCTAACCCCTCTAACCCCTTTTGCATCCCTTCCATTTGATTCTCTTGAGCGGCCATTCTGTTTTCTACCCCCATTAACCCATGTTTCACCCCTTCTATCCCATTGTCTAACCCCTCTAATTTCTTGTCTAATCCCTCACCGGTACCCCTCGCTTCGTCCCTCATTACCCCCATTTGGCCCATAAGGGCCCCCATCATTCTGTTTTCCATTTCTTCATTATTCTTGTACATAAGGGCCTTCATTTGCATAAGAAAAAGGTTCAAATCCACCGGTGGCGCTACTACGGTCGCGGGCGCGGTCGTCGTGGCTATGTGCGAGGCGCCATTTTGCGCGCCCGCAACCTCGTGCGCGACGACGCTATTTTGCGAATCTGCTACCCTCACTGCTTCGCTCTCCTCTTGTCCCTCAATTTGGTCCTGGATCGACCCTGCCTCACTCTCTTCTACCGGAACCCAGCCGTCTTGGTCTGCCATAGCGCGACTTTCAAAATTCGGGGTTTTTTTTTTTTTTTTGTAAAACACAATTAAATTTCGCTGTTATAATTTCGAGCACGTGAAACGCGCTCCGGATCGAATCCCACTTCCCGACACCAAATGTTACAGACGCGGTTTTGGATGTTAGTTTACCGAGCGGTTTGGTATGACCGCGTCTGCACAGTTTACCCGATTATACTCGAACGTTGGCCAAATCGCGCTATGCTAAATCAATTAAGGAAAGGACACAACGGCTGGGTTAGATGACACGACACCAGGGGTACAGTTCTCAAGACCTCCGGAGGAGGTTATAATATTTGTATGCAGAACGTTTAGATTACAAGGACAAGAGGTACAGCATAGGAAGGTAGGCACTTAGACACACTTATCTTAAATCCCGACAGACCACAGATAAACGGGACAAGACTGACTCACACAGGGATTGATGGCAAGGAAGGGCAGGTAGTCGATGGACAGCACAAGGTGCACCTTGGCTCAGGGACAGGATAGCGCGGTCCAAAAGATGCAGGGAGGTATCGTCGCGCTGGAGGTGGCGTCTGGTTCTCTTCAAGCTGGGGGCGCATCTGACGTCACCTCCGGTAAGTGGCTGCGTATATCCAGCGGGGAGTGACACGCCCTCGGCTCGTTAGCTCCGCCCCAGATGGAATCGGCCCGCCGCTTCTTATTGGGTGCGGGGGGGTTACCGGGCTCCGCCCTTGACGAGGAGCTGACAGTCAGCCCCTTCGTGGTAACCCCGTCGGAGCACATGGGCAATGGCGGCTAACCAAGCCGGAGTGAGGACGCACACTCCCCGCGCGCTGTTGTTGTAGTTGTTGTTGTTGTTGTAGTTTCATGAGGAAGATGGGAGGAGGTATGGGGAGGTCCTAAACTCACTACTGGTGCCATACAATCACATTCTGGTGCAACGAAGAGTCAGAATTAATGGAAACGAGTCCTTAACTGACATAGACTAAGAATAACTAGCAAGATGTCCGAAAGTTGTCTACGTGAGATGCAGTGGACCTGGGCACGACATTTAATGGGGGAAAAAGGGGAAGGTCGGTTCTACAGAGTGTTGTTTACAGACAATGGGACTAGGGAATGGGGGATTGGGGATAGTTGGGGAGTATTGGGGAAATAGGGGAATATTTACAAGCGGATATGGATGGAGGCCAAATCCCATATCCGCAACAATATATATGTATATATATATATATGTATGTATGTATATATATATATATATATATATGATCAAGGCACCTCCTAGCTTTAATGGTGAGCACCAGCCACGAATTATGTCTCACACGGTAAATACCGCATAACCCGCAAGGAACCAACAGCCTGTCTGCCACACAGACCATCGTTCCCACCAGTGCAAACCAAAACCAGGGGGTGCGGTGCGATCGGCGGGGATAATAATCAACGAACATAACAGCGTGACGAGCGCTGTTAGTTCCTTGCGGGTTATGCGGTATTTACCGTGTGAGACATAATTCGTGGCTGGTGCTCACCATTAAAGCTAGGAGGTGCCTTGATCATCTTAATAGACGATTTTGGTCCTCATTGGTTAGATTTTTTGCAGTATGCCGTCCTGACGAGGGTTAATAAGCCCGAAATCTGGATTGGCGGCTCTGCTTGATGTTTAGCCAATGGGGACCAATGAATAAATCTCTGTCTGTTGACAGAGTGGCCGGGCTGAAGCCTCCAGAAGACCCTTTGGGTCGGAGGTGACGCTTTGGTCTAGGACTTCGGTCCACAGGAGATCGGGACAGCGCTCGTCACGCTATGTTCGTTGATTATATATATATATATATATATATATATATATATATACAGTGGAACCTTGACTTACGAGTGCCCCAACTTACGAGTTTTTCGAGATACGAGCCGTCGCTCCGGCAGTTTATTGCTTTGAGATGCGAGCCGAGATCCGAGTTACGAGCTTTCGCCACCCGGTCACGTGGTTATCTTGCCGTTCAAGTACGTATCTCTATCGTATAGCGATGCATTTTTTTTTCCGCATTTTGGTTATTTCGAGGTCACGCCGCCAGGTAGGTTCTGGTCACGTGGTTATCTTGCCGTTCAAGTACAGTACGTATCTCTGTCGTATAGCGATGCATTTTTTTTTCCGCATTTTGGTTATTTCGAGTTCACGCCGCCAGGTGGGTTCTGGTCACGTGGTTATCTTGCCGTTCAAGTACAGTACGTATCTCTGTCGTATAGCGATGCGTTTTAGTTTTCGCATTTTGGTTATTTCGGAAAATTTCATGTTCATGTCGAACATTTCATGTTCATGTTCATGTTTTCATGTTCATGCCATGCCAGGCCACAACTTGTTCAAAGTGCCGGCGATAGCTCGCCTTCTCTTTGTGGAAAACACGGTGAGATCCTCAACATCCAACAACTAATGGGACGCAAACGGGGCGCCCAGTTTAGCGGTACACACATTGATGAATCACCCTGCCTGTGATTCACCCATGACAGGTTATAGCTGGGTCGGGATTCAAACCCAGGCTGGACAGTTTAGACTTTAGAGTCAAGTGTGCGTACCTCCAGTCCAGGCCATCCTGCCAACTTGTATGCTGCATACAGGTGAAATATAAAGCGCGAGATATTTTTATATATACTGTATATTTAAAAAAAAAATTGGTGTGGTTTTTGGCGGGCTGGAACGGATTAATAGCATTTCAATGCATTTCAATGGGGAAATTTGATTTGAGATACGAGCAATTTGAGTTACGAGCTCGGTCACGGAACGAATTAAACTCGTAAGTCAAGGTTCCACTGTATCTATATATATATATATATATATATATATATATATATATATATATATATATATATATATATATATATATACACACATACACACACATATACTATTTACACATTGTGTAAGCAATAACAAACTGTGCTTTGTACGTACGTACATAATAAATAGAAGCTTTATGACTACAATCAAGCATCACTGACCGACTGCTAGATATCAATTTAGATTTTTATTCATTTACTTTATGGACGCGTTTATTGTTTCTACATAAATTTTCATTGAGATGTTTATTTCACAGTTCACAGTTATATAATTTACAATTTTCACATGCTAGATATTGATTGTTTTTTTTTTGTTGTTGTTTTTTTTACATGTGTTTAGTTTTTTTTAATGAAAAATTTTCATTTATGGATGCTAGCCGACGGTTCTCGGATTTTTCCCGTGTCCCGGCTTCAATGTCAGTCAGCACGCCCAATTTCAGCTTCCTGTGACACCCGGAAGGTACCAAACATTAATATCAGTCAGTCAGTGGTTAGAAAGAGCTGTATATACAGTATAGAACCACCTTTAGAGGCCATTTTTCCCTGCAGAGCAGAGGTTGGCCTTTTTCGGGCACCATGGTCACCTTTTTTGAAGCAATGTTTTACGGCCGGATGCCCTTCCTGCCACCAACCCTGTTAGTCGACTCTTGCGACACACAGGGAATTACCAGTGAACTGGTACTCAATTTGCCGACCTCGGAAGGATGACAGGCTGAGTCAACTCCCCTGGAGTTAATTCAGCGATCGACCGGGATACAGTATATGATACAGTATGTACAGTATACAGTATGTATATACAGTATGATACAGTATGTATATACAGTATATGATGCGTATAGTAGTATACAGTATACAGTATATATCGTTTAAGAGTGGAGGAATGGTTGATCCGAGTAGTGATGGCAATGTACAAAAGAGCGCACACAGCTGTAAGGACGAAGGACGGGAACAGTGGTGAGTTTGAGGTGAAGGTGGGAGTGCATCAGGGGTCGGTACTAAGTCCACTACTATTTGTAGCTGTGATGGAGGTGCTGGCTCAGAACGTAAAGGAGGGTTTACCGTGGGAGTTGTTGTATGCAGATGATCTGGTGTTGATTGCAGAAAGTATGGATGGACTGAAGGAGAAGATGAACAAGTGGAAGGAATGTTTGGAGACGAAAGGTATGAAGGTGAATATCGGAAAAACGAAGGTGATGGCAAGTGGTAAAGTATGTGGTGAGGTGGAAAGAACTGGGAAGTGGCCGTGTGCTGTGTGCAGGAAGGGTGTCGGAGTGAATTCCATTCAATGTACAATGTGCACTGAGTGGGTTCATCAAAAATGTAGTGGTTTGAGAGGGTCATTAACCAGTGTGGCAGCTACATTCAAGTGTAAGGTGTGCACAGAGGGAGCTGCAGATGGAGGAAATGTTGAGTTGGATCTTGGAGATGGCGTGAAGCTGAAAGGTGTGAAAACATTTTGTTACCTTGGAGACATGCTGAATGGAGAAGGTGGATCAGACTCGGCAATGGTTGCTCGAGTGAGATGTGCATGGAAGAAGTTTCGGGAACTGAGTGGCGTGCTGACGAGGAGGGGAGTGTCATTGAAGCTGAAGGGAAAGGTGTATGCTGCATGTGTGAGAAGTGTTATGATTTATGGGAGTGAGACATTGGTAATGAACGTAGAGCAGCAACGAAGGCTGGAAAGGGTGGAAATGCGAATGGTTCGGTGGATGTGTGGAGTATCGTTGAGAGAGAGGAAGACAAATGATGAATTGCGAAAGATGATGGGAATAGAGCCTGTGATTGATGCTGTGAAGAGGAACAGGTTGAGATGGTTTGGTCATGTGTTGAGGAAGGATGAAAGTGACTGGTTGAAAAGAGTGATGGGAATGAATGTAGAAGGAAGTAGAGGACGGGGAAGACCGAGAAAAACTTGGCTAAAGATGGTGGGTGGATGTGTGGTTCGGTGGAACACCTTCAGACTCAACGATACTCCGCACATCCATCGATCCATTCGCATTTCCACCCTTTCCAGCCTTCGTTGCTGCTCTACGTTCATTACCCATGTCTCGCTCCCATAAATCATAACACTTCTCACACATGCAGCATACACCTTTCCCTTCAGCTTCAGCGACACTCCCCTCCTCATCAGCACGCCACTCAGTTCCCGAAACTTCTTCCATGCACATCTCACTCGAGCAACCGTTGCCGAGTCTGATCCACCTTCTCCATTCAGCATGTCTCCGAGGTAGCAAAATGTTTTCACACCTTCCAGCTTCACGCCGTCTCCAAGATCCAACTCAACATTTCCTCCATCTGCAGCTCCCTCTGTGCACACCTTACATTTGAATGGAGCTGCCACACTGGTAAATGACAACAAGGAGAGATGCAGAAAATAGGGCAAAATGGAGAACATTGTCATGGGGACCGCAAGGCTAACCCCCGCTCTTGCAGGGAAAATGGCCTTAAAAATGCCTGTTAATATATATAGTCCTCATATATGCCATACACATCCCCTCATTCTATTCCACATTTTTATATACTAGGGCATGCCCGTACTATATCTATATCTAAAATTATATCCCCCCCCTCTATTTACATGAAATGGTTTGGTCCAAAGCGAACGGCTTGCGAGTGGTGACAATCCCCCCCCTCTATTTACATGCAATGGTTTGGTCCAAAGCGAACGGCTTCCGGAGTTTGGTAAAGAAATCGCCATCGCGTGCACAAACGCGCAGGAAAGCGAATGAATCGCAAATTCGTTTTTATTAGTTGTAAAACATAGTTTAACGCCAACATAGTTTGCAAACGTGAAATAAATGAATACGCTCTCAAATGTGCCATCCGAGGCAGAGTGTGCCCGCCACGTTCGGCACACGCGATCGTTCGCTGCTCTCTGATTGGTTGAATCGTTTTTTGGACATAGCTCGGTAAGTAATTGTCCGATTAATATGAAACCTTGAAAAGGCACATCCTCGGGTCCCCAGCAATATACCTGGCAAGTTAAAAGTATATCGGACCCGTGGTTGTCGAGAAACAGCGGTCACAGACAAACAGACGTACAGACGTACAAACGTACAAACGTACAGACAGAGATTACTGGAATTATAGATAGATATATACTGAAACGCAAAAGAAACTTACCACCTTTGAAACCTTTAAATATCAACAATAACACTGCGTGTAGTAAATGTGTGAACTTATTTGTGGACAATAGTGTCCTCACTGTCAGACAAAATGGTCATGGATGGTCACTTGAACCTTCAATGGTCACTTCATAGCACAGCTGTTGAACAGCCGTTTTGACTGTCAGTGATTAGCCAAGGGGTACGGGATGATTTTAATGAGCTGCACGTGATGTCTTGATATTGGCTTTTAAAAGGCCAGTGCAAAATGGGCATTTCAATCAACATGCCACGATTGTCAAGGGATCAACGGCAGCGTGCCCTGGGCATGCTGCAAGGCGGACTGAGCTACCGTGAGGTGGCATGTCACCTTGGCTGTTCACACCAGACGATATCGGCCCTGGTGGACAGAGACACCCTCCACAACTCTGCAGATGACAGACCTCGATCAGGGAGGCCAAGAGTCACCACTGCAAGGCAGGACAGGCAGATGGTCCGAAGTCACCTGCGGGATCGATTCCGTCCAGCATCCCGCACTGCGGCAGAAACTCCGGGGCGTGCAAACCCACGGATCTCCAATGATACTGCACGAAGACGACTGCATGACTATGGTCTGACTGCCAGAAGACCATACAGAGGCCCCGTGATGACGGCTGCCCATCGCCGCAACCGACAGAGATGGTGCCAGCAGCATCAGCGGTGGACCTTGGCGCAGTGGAACGAGGTCGCTTTCAGCGATGAGTCAAGGTTCTGTGTGGACAGTCCTGATGGGCGTGAGCGTGTCTGGAGAAGAACTGGCGAGCGATATGCCGATTGTTGCGTGCGTCAAGCCAACAGGTGGGGTGGCCCAAGTGTGATGGTGTGGGCCGCCATATCAGGCCGGTACAGGATGCCACTGGTGGTTGTGGATGGGAATCTTAACGCCCAGCGGTATGTGGATAACATCCTGCGACCTCATCTGCTGTCATTCCTGCTAGACCACCCAGAACTGAGAACCTTTCAGCATGACAACGCTCGTCCCCATGCTGCTCGCTTTACCACTGCATTTCTCCAAGGCGAGAACATCAACACCATGCAGTGGCCTGCGCTCTCCCCTGACCTGAATCCCATAGAGCACCTGTGGGATGAGTTTGGGAGACGCGTATTTGGCAGGGCCAGGACACGGGCAGAGCTGCTTCAGACATTGAGGACTGAGTGGGACAGAATCCAGCAGCAATCCATCCAAAGACTGGTAGGCAGTATACGCCGACGATGCACTGCCTGTATCCAAAACAATGGTGGCCACACACGCTATTGAAAGGGGACCGACATTGCGCCCTGTGCTGTTCTGTACTGTAGAACAAACTGATGAGATGGTGTATCTTGGTCAAAAACTTGACATGTCATCAATAAAATGCCAATGTTTCAATTAGCAATTGTTGGTTTGTTTTATTTTGAACTGTTACAATTTTATTACATTTCAAACAAGTGGTAAGTTTCTTTTGCTCTGTATGGTCTTCTGGCAGTCAGACCATAGTCATGCAGTTGTCTTCGTGCAGTATCATTGGAGATCCGTGGGTTTGCACGCCCCGGAGTTTCTGCCGCAGTGCGGGATGCTGGACGGAATCGATCCCGCAGGTGACTTCGGACCATCTGCCTGTCCTGCCTTGCAGTGGTGACTCTTGGCCTCCCTGATCGAGGTCTGTCATCTGCAGAGTTGTGGAGGGTGTCTCTGTCCACCAGGGCCGATATCGTCTGGTGTGAACAGCCAAGGTGACGTGCCACCTCACGGTAGCTCAGTCCGCCTTGCAGCATGCCCAGGGCACGCTGCCGTTGATCCCTTGACAATCGTGGCATGTTGATTGAAATGCCCATTTTGCACTGGCCTTTTTAAAGCCAATATCAAGACATCACGTGCAGCTCATTAAAATCATCCCGTACCCCTTGGCTAATCACTGACAGTCAAAACGGCTGTTCAACAGCTGTGCTATGAAGTGACCATTGAAGGTTCAAGTGACAATCCGTGACCATTTTTTCTGACAGTGAGGACACTATTGTCCACAAATAAGTTCACACATTTACTACACGCAGTGTTATTGTTGATATTTAAAGGTTTCAAAGGTGGTAAGTTTCTTTTGCGTTTCAGTATATTGTTACGGACGCGGTTTAGATGTTATTTACCGAGCGGTGGTATTGCTGCGACCGAACAGTTATTCCCCGACTAGACCCCGATTCCACCCCGACGTTGACCAAATCGCGCTATGCCAAATCAATGATAGAAAGGACACGACGACTGGGAAAGAGGAAACGACGCAAGGGGTACAGTTCTCAAGACCTCCGGAGGAGGGTATAATTACAGTGGTGGAGAAAAGGGGTAGATTACAAGGCAGTGAGGTAAAGACACAGAAGAGATGGGCACTTAATTACCGGCTTATCTTATCCCAGACAGACCACAGACAAACGGAACAAGGTGGACTTACACAGGGATTGATGGCAGGAAGGGACAGGTAGGTCGATAGCACAAGGTGCACCTTGGCTCGGGGACAGGATAAAGCACGGTCCAGTCCAGAAGATGCGGGGAGGCCTCACAGCGCTCGGAAGGGACGTCTTTCTTGCTTCAAGCTCAGCGCGCATCTGACGTCACCTCCCTCTCCCTGCGCATGCTCAGCGGGGAGTGACACGCCCTCGGCTGGTTGGCTCCGCCCCACTGGGGCCGGTCCGCCGCTTCCATTGGGTGCGGGGGTTACCGGGCTCCGCCCTTGACGAGGAGCTGACAGGGAGCCCCTATTTGGTAACCCCGTCGAGCACATGTTCGATGGCGGCTCGTTGGGGAGGCCTGGTGCCCTCCCAACACCCCCTACCAACCAAACCGGAGTGAGGACGCACACTCACCGCGCCCGCCGCTGCCGTTGCTGTTGTTGTTGTTGTTGTTGTTGCTGAACCGTGAGGAAGAGCTGCGGGGAGGTATTGGGAGGTCCTAAACTTCCTAACGGTGCCATACAATCACATTCTGGTGCAACGAAGGGTCAGAATTAATGGAAACCAGTCCTTAACTGACATAGACTAAGAATAACTAGCAAGATGTCCTATAGTTGTCTTACATGAGATGCGGTGAACCTGGGCACGACATTTAATGGGGGAAATAGGGGGAGGTCGGGTCTACAGAGTGTTGTTTACAGAAAATGGGACTAGGGAATGGGGGATTGGGGATAGTTGGGAAGTATTGAGGAAATAGGGGAATATTTACAAGCGGTTATGGATGGATGCAAATCCCATATCCGCAACAATATATATATATATATATATATATATCCAAATATAATTTCAGTTCTCCAGCTTTTAATGAGCGCTCGTAATGACGTCACCGCCATGTATGTTCGCTCCGCCTGTCAAGCTGTATTGATCATATTTGATCAATCTCCTCAAATCGCCTCCTCACCCTCATATTTGCATAATTTTTGATCTTCGTTCAGATACTGTCATAAGTGTATGTAAAACTCACAGTTACCGACCTGGTTTCACCCTTTTGCGGCTCATCAGGGCAATGCAGTGAGCCCTGCATACACTTATGACTCTGAAAACTTTTCGGTTATATACCAATTATTATGCAATTTCATACCATCAGTGGTGACCATTTGCAAAGACAGGGTCACATGGATGGACTGTGGTAAAGAAGCAGCTGATTGGCTATCAGAGTTTTTGGGCCGAAGCAGTCGCCTTGTGCAGCAGGATCAAGACTCTGATAGGAATGTGGGAGCACTACCATGTGCGGGTGAGAAAGCGATCAGCCTATTTTTGCTTATGATGTGATAACATGTTGAAACTGCTATTTTTAGAAGTCCTTCAAATATTTGATATTGTGTTGAACATACCCGGTGTGTACCCCGGGTTAGAATAGGTACACCATATCCCTGCGCATCGTAAGAGGCGACTAAGGTTTGGCGGTCAGGAAGGGCATCCGGCCATAAAAACATTGCCTCAAACAGGGAACCATGATTGTCATGGGGCCCACAAGGCTAACCCCCGCTCTAGCGGGGAAAATGGCCTTAAAAAAAACGATCATTCATTCATACCATCAGTGGTGAACCGTATCTCAACAGTATCTGAGTATCTTTCATACAGTATGATTTCATACAGTATCTGAACTAAGATCAAAAATTATGCTCTGTCGGAGGGTTCTCTTGAGAGCTTGACGGGCAGAGCGTACGTACATGACGGTGACGTCATTACGTGCGCTCATTGAAAGCTGGAGAACTGAAATTATATTTGGATTGGTTGCTCCCGGCTGCATCCAGGCGATTCCATATAATGAGTGGATACCAGAGATAATGTGCTGTGTGGCAGACGGTACTTATCGCTCCCATTAAGGTACAGCATAGCTGGATGGGATACCTTAATGGCGGTTCACCACTGATGGTATGAAATCGCATAATAACTGATATATAATTATATATATATATATATCTTCATCTTCACCTCCTTCATCTAATTTTCTTATATTTATTGATATCAAGGTTTGCTGCCCCCTCTCATTTGAGAGTACAGTATGTGATATCAAAAAGTAAAGGAAGGTTGGTGAAACTTCAAATATTTCTTGTTATTTCCTTGATACACATGTACATACCTGTCAGATTGATGCATTTGTGGAGAAACCGTAAGGATGGATACCAAGCCAGGTCAGGAAACCTAATTTGACGTCTTCATCAATTGTAAAGTTAATGCCACCAAGATGTTCTTTGAATTGTTCAAAGAGAAATCTGGCATGTATGGGGAATGATTTACAACTTTCCAACACATCCCCTTCTAAAGTTAGTACTAGTCACGTTTAATGTGCACGATGGCGAGCATTGTTGCACAGTAAAGTCACGCCCTGAGACAGCATACCTGGCCGTCGTCTTTGTATTGCTTGTGTCATTTAATTGTGTAACAAGTCACTGCAGTACTATACATTGAAGGTTTTCCCACTTTCAATGCATTTCACATGAATTAAACCATTACCGTCCTTATACATGATTGGCCCAAACTTTTTGGCTGATGGCTGAACCCTGAAGGTTTTTGGTGGTGGAGACCAAGTGGTGGCTGACCACTTTTGGTGGTGGCTGACTTGCTTGGATTGTCGCATGGAATAATAGACATGGATCTGATCTTGTGTCACAATCTTCTTAAATAAAAACCATCTCCCTGCCCCTCGATGTGTTCCATAAGCTCTGATTCAATGGCCAGACGAGTTGCCTTTGATCAAATAATAGGTCCTTGTTGTTGCACACCTTGAACTGGCCGTATTGAATTTCAGAATGAATGATTGTTTTCAAACTTCAAACACTGATTCTTCTGCCAATTCATTTATAGTAATCTCCTGATTCTCTAAAATTAGCTGTTCAACAGGTTTAGTGGAGACAGCAGTTGGCTGCAAGCGAGAATGCTCAAAATCATTCACCAATTCACAGCCATTTTTGAACCGACTGTTCCATTTAAACACACAATTTAGGTTATCCCTCACAAGGAAATTGATGATACACCTTGCACAGCACATGTGACTATGAGGCCACCATCTTGGTTTTATTCTGAAAGACCATATCTCTCTCTCTCTCTCTCTCTCTCTCTCTCTTTCCACATGCTCGCTGTAGTGTGTGCGTGTATATATATAAAGTGCCTATAAAAAGTCTACTCCCCCTTTCAAAATTTTCACCTTTTGTTGCCTCATAGTCTGGAATTAAATTGCATTAAATCAGACTTTTTCCACCTTTATTTACATATAATAACCCACAACTTCCAAGTGAAAAAAACAAATTCTGCAAATTTCAAAAAATTAACTGAAAATGCAAAACTGGAGTATCTTCTTTGGATAAGTGTCCATCCACCTTATAAAAGCAATTGTGAATTAGCTCAGGTGTAACCAATCGCTTCAAAATCACACACCAAGTTAATTGGCCTCCACCTGTGTTAAATTGTAGTGATTCTGATTATTTCAGAATAAAATCAGCTGTTCCTGTAGGTTTCCTCTGCTGGTAGTGTATTTTAAAGCAAATACTCAATCATGAGCACCAAGGAGCTTTCAAAAGACCTACAGGATAAAGTTGTGGAAAGGCACAGATCAGGGGATGGGTATAAATTCTTTCAAAGGCCTTGAGTTGATTATCTCTTGGAGCACATTGAAGACAATCATTAAGAAGTGGAAGGCATGTGATACCACCAAGACCCTGCCTAGATCAGGCCGTCCTTCCAGACTGGATGACCAAGCAAGGAGGAGACTGCTCAGAGAGGCGACCAAGAGGCCAATGACAACTTTGAAAGAGCTGCATGCCTTTATGGCAAAGACTGGTCACTGTGTGCATGTGACAACAATATCCCAAGCACTCCACAAATCTGGCCTGTACGGCAGGGTGGCAAGAAGGAAGCCATACTCAAACTAGAGCAATGTGACCTTGTCACCAGTATGCCTCCACGTAGTCCCTCCCCGTGACAATGGGCAGATGCCCTCATTGACTGTCCCAAAAATAAACAAGTTTATGTAAATCCCTTCAGCTGTTTCCAAGTATCACATTTTTACCAGACAAGACAGGTTTCACATCGATTGGTGAAGCAGTTTTGGAGAAGGGATTTTAAAAAATATCGGCTTTCAAGCTAATATGGCTGCCAAACCACGTGACGTATAACATCAAAAATGTAAACTGCATATTATGGGTAGGGAATCACGTTTGTGAAGTTACGTGCTGATCGGATAAGGTTCGTTTTTCTATCCAAGATGGCTTCCAAACCACGTGACCTACGATGTCATAAATTTCAAAACTACAGTCGTGGCCAAAAATATTGGCACCCTTGCACTTTTTTCAAATAACTCACAATTTTCTCTAAAAATAAGCTGAAACTGACAAAAAATATTTGGTCTCCACAATTCGTTATTTCACTGTTACTATCACAGAACCTTTGTTTTTGATTCAGAACTTAATATATCCCTTTAAATCAGAAAATAAAAAGAAATGGCATTGACAAAATTATTGACACCCTAGATTTAATATTTGGTAACACAGACTTTGGACAAAATAACTGCAGTCAAGCACTTCCTTTAGCCATGAATGAGCTTCCTCCACCTCTCTACTGGCAGTTTGGCCCACTCTTCTTGCGAAAACTGCTCCAGTTCTCCCAGATTTGAAGGGTGCCTTCTCCCAACTGCTGTTTTCAGATCTCCCCACAGGTGTTCAATGGGATTTAGATCTGGATTCATTGCTGGCCCCTTCAGGTCAATCTAGCGTTTTGTCTTGAGCCATTCCTGGTTACTTTTTGAAGTGTGTTTCAGGTCTTTGTCCTGCTGCAAGACCCATGACCTTTGACGGAGACCCAGTTTTCTGACACTGCGTTGAACATTGCGCTCCAAAATGCCTTGGTAATCTCCTGGTTTCATGATTCCATGGACACATTCAAGGCACACAGTGCCAGAGACAGCACAGCAACCCCAAAACATCACTGAACCTCCTCCATGTTTGACTGTATGTAAGGTGTTCTTTTCTTTGAAGGCTTAATTTTGTTTTCTGTAAACATAGAGATGAAGTGCTTTACCAAAAAGCTCTAATTGAATCTCATCTGTCCACATGACATTCTCCCAAAAGGATTTTGGCTTGTTCAAGTGTGTTTTGGAAAAGTCCAGTCGGGCTTTCTTATGTCTGTCTGTCTCTCTCTTTCTCTCTCTTTCTCTCTCTCTCTTTCTCTCTCTCTCTCTCTCTCTCTCTCTCTCCTCTCCTCTCTCTCCTCTCTCTCCTCTCTCTCCTCTCTCTCCTCTCTCTCCTCTCTCTCCTCTCTCTCCTCTCTCTCCTCTCTCTCCTCTCTCTCGTGTGTGTGTGTGGTTCATTGAGTTGGGGATGGATGGTGCGAGTTGAAACTGCTGTACCTTGTGTCTGAAGGTCAGCTTGAATCTGTTTGGCAGTTGATCGAGGTGTTTTCTCTTGCGGCCAGGTCCAGCGAGGTTGGCTACAGTGCCATGGGCCTTAAACTTCCGCATAGCATTGCATAAGGTGAACACAGGAACATCAAGGTCTCTGGAGATGGACTTGTTGCCTTGATATTGTCCATGCTTGGCTACAATCTTGTCTGACCTCCTTAGACAATTCTCTGGTTTTCTTTCTTTTTTTTCCATGCTCATTGCGATACACACAGTGACACAAACAGAAGAATGACTCCTTTTCTCTATTCAAACTTGGTGAATGAGTGATTTTTATATTGCAAGCATCTGCAAATCACCAGAGATGAGTTCAAATCCAAAGTAAAGGTGAATCACCTGCTTGAAATCTAATTATTTCTAACAACTACTGCCCTCTGCAAGAAAGCTGAAGTTGGGATGAAAGATGAACTTTCAGCATGACAACGGCCCGAAGCACAGAGCCAAAGCTACACTTGAGACGTTGGTGAGAATCTAAATCTTGTGAAAATCAGACAATGCTGAGAATCTAGATCATGAAAACAAGACATTGCTGAGAATCCAGATCATGAAAACCAGACATTGCTGAGAATCCAAATCATGAAAACCAGACATTGCTGAGAATCCAAATCATGAAAACCAGACATTGCTGAGAATCGAGATCATGAAAACCATACATTGCTGAGAATCTAGATTCTAGATCCGTGGTTCTTAACCTGGGTTCGGCTGAACCCCAGGGGTTCAGTGAGCCAGTCTCAAGGGTTCGGTGGAGGTCCTCCGAAACGCATTGCAATTTGTTTTTAGTTTTGTATCAATTTTGAATCTATGTGTAATTACGCTTGTTATTAACTCAACTGGACTACCGTCCAGATGAGTTCATCACATACTGAACCCTCCGGCGTCAGTCGTCTGTCATCTGTCGTCCGTTAACCTTTTGACGTTAACACTCCAGCGTCCACAAATATCAACCGATTCTGATCAAACTTGACATGCGGCATCCTTACCCCAAGGACCAGGTTGGTATTACATTTCAGCCCGATCCATTGAAAAATGGCGGACTTTGGCGACCATTTTGTTTTTGGTCATGAAAACGACGTTAACACTCTAGCGTCCACAAATATTAACAGATTTTGATCAAACTTAGAATGTATAACCCTTACCACACAAGGTGGGTTGCTATTGCATTCCAACCCGATCCATCACAAAATGGCCGCCATAGGGCGCTATATTGTTTTCAGCTCTGAAACGACGTTAAGACTTTAACGTCCACAAATATTTATGTATTTTGATCAAACTTGGTGTGTGAGACTTTTACCACACAAGGTAGGTTGCTATCTTAAGTCAAATCTAGTACAGACAACTGACCTACTTTAAAGTTGTCCAGTCAGTTCAGTTGAGTTCTGCTTCCCTGGAAGCTCTAATTAATATTATTATTATTTAGCTATGTATGTTACGAACGAATGGAAATGTTATTTGTAATTGTATTCCCTTCCCATTCATGGTTTCTCTGGTTTGTGTTTAAGATAAGTTGTTTCACACTGACTGTAGTAAGTTGAATCAATGAGCAACTTGCTAATTATTCTGTTGATGGTACTTACTTGCTTACTTACGTACTGGATTTTGGACTTTGCAGGTGTTCGGAGATTCCATTGAATAGCCTCGATTAGCTTGCCGTGTGCCGTGCGTCATTGGTCGCGCCTTACTTTGGAGTTACTGATTAATTGAAAAGTAAGTTGGAAATGTTTGTGGATATGCAGGGCGGGTTCAGAGTTATATTAAAGTCAAAAGTGGATGGTGATTATAAAATATGATTGAATTACTCAGAAAATTAGGTGGAGGTGATATAACTTCTTTGGTCGCAATTCAAAACTAACAATTCACAGTTTTCTATGTAATATTATAATGGGATTTGAGGTGACATAGAGTTGAGTAGATAATAAATCCCGTCATCGTAACTATAAGTTATGTTTTCTTTGTTAAAATTTCTCAGTTTTCAGAGGGGTACTGATTATATTTAAGCATGTTCCTTTTTTAATTTTTGTCATATAATTATTTGCCCAAACTCAATTAAGATCAGTTTGTTACTTTATTTTATGTTTTTTTGCAGTATGTCGAGCAAAAAAAGGAAGTGGTCGGAGGATTATGTGCGGTACGGGTTCACGTGTTTGACAGAACGGGACGGAAGTCAGTGTCCTTAATGCATGCTTTGCAATGCCAAGTTGAGCAACTCCAGCCTAGCACCAGCAAAACTACCGGAACACTTCAAAAAACTGCACGGCGAGGGGCAGTACAAAGACGCAACGCTGGATGAATTCAAATTGAAGAGAGTCAGATTCGACGCAAGTGCTACCTTGCCCACTCTCAGCTTCGTTCCAATTGACAAACCGATCCTCACCGCGTCGTATGAATTTGCGTACCTGATCGCAAAGCAGGGCAAACCGCACACCGTTGGTGAGACACTCATCAAACCGGCCGCGTTGAAAATGGCCAACATCATGCTGGGAAAAGCTGCTGAAAACAAGTTGTCTCTCGTTCCACTCTCAAATGACACCATCAGATGCAGAATCGATGACATGAGCGACGACATCCTCGCTCAGGTAGTTGCAGATTTAGTCGCGAGCCCGACAAAATTCAGTCTTCAACTCGACGAGACCACCGACGTTTCGAATTTGAGCCAGCTCATCTTATTTGTGCGTTATGACAAAGGAGACGAGATCAAGGAAGACTTTCTGTTCTGCAAGCCTCTCACAACAACGACGAAGGCAGTTGACGTGAAGAAGCTTGTGGACGACTTCTTCAGAAGCAACGGCCTCTCATGGAACATGGTGTCTGCAGTTTGCTCGGACGGAGCTCCAGCAATGCTGGGATGCAACTCAGGTTTTGGAGTGCTGGTGAAGGCTGATGCACCACACATCATCGTCACGCACTGCGTCCTGCACAGACACGCGCTGGCATCAAAAACCCTGCCTCCAAACCTGGCCAATGTTCTTAAAATCGTCGTTGAAACTGTGAATTACGTGCGAAGCCGTGCTCTGAATCATCGCATCTTCAAAGAGCTGTGCAATGAAATCGGCTCTGAATTCGAAGTCCTTCTCTACCACTCTAACGTTCGATGGTTATCACGAGGGAAGGTAGTGAGCCGTGTTTTTGCCTTGCAAGTAGAATTAGCCCTGTTTTTGCGAGAACACCAGCATTGCCATGCTACGCACTTCCAAGAGTCAGAGTTCATCCTCGCCTTGGCGTACTTGGCTGACATCTTCGACGCACTCAATCATCTCAATTGCCAGATGCAGGGCGGTGGAGTGAATGTCATCGAATCTGAAGAAAAGCTGAGCGCTTTCCGAAAGAAGTTGCCGTTGTGGAGGCGGTGAACAGAGAACGACAACTTCGTGAACTTTTCGCTCCTGGATGAGTGCGTGAGCGGGATCGAAGATGAGTCTGAAGTTGGAGGCACTGCTGTATTGGGGGAGCTGAAACAAGTGATTGCCACGCACTTGGATGAGCTGGGAAAGTCATTCGACGGCTACTTCCCCGACCAAGAGCAATACCCAGCATGGGTGCGGCAGCCGTTTACTTTCGACGTTGCAACGGCATATCTCAACGACCAATACCTCCACTACCTCATCGAACATCAGCAGAGCCAGACTCAACAACAACTCTTCGGCACAACAACGCTCTCAACGTTTTGGTACCGCCAAATGGAAGGGTATCCTCACATCACTAAAATTGCCCTTGAGATCCTCATGCCGTTCGTTACAACGTATCTCTATGAGCATGCGTTTTCGAAACTGGTGGACATTAAAACAAAGAAAAGGAGCAGGCTTGCATGCGAAAATGATTTGAGGGTGGCCCTTGCCAAAACAAAACCACGCATTTCCCAGATCGCCTCCCGAAAAGAAGAACAGAAAACGCATTAAGATGCATTCTTCTCAATTTTTTTGTCAAATTTGAGGAGTTCCGCGAGTGTTCGGTGGGTTTCGTTAGGGTTCGGCGCCTTTAAAAAGGTTAAGAACCACTGTTCTAGATCATGAAAACCAGACATTGCTGAGAATCTAGATCATGAAAACCAGACATTGCTGAGAATCTAGATCAAGAAAACCAGACATTACTGAGAATCTAGATCATGAAAACCAGACATTGCTGAGAATCTAGATCATGAAAACCAGACATTGCTGAGAATCTAGATCATGAAAACCAGACATTGCTGAGAATCTAGATCATGAAAACCAGACATTGCTGAGAATCTCGTCATGAAAACCAGACATTGCTGAGAATCTAGATCATGAAAACTAGACATTGCTGAGAGTCCAAATCATAAAACCAGACATTGCTGAGAATCTAGATCATGAAAACAAGACATTGCTGAGAATCTAGATAATGAAAACCAGACATTGCTGAGAATCTAGATCATGAAAACCAGACATTGCTGAGAATCCAGATCATGAAAACCAGACATTGCTGAGAATCTCGTCATGAAAACCAGACATTGCTGAGAATCTAGATCATGAAAACCAGACATAGCTGAGAATCTCATCATGAAAACCAGACATTGCTGAGAATCTAGATCATGAATACCAGATATTGCTGAGAATCTAGATCATGAAAACCAGACATTGCTGAGAATCTAGATCATGAAAACCAGACATTGCTGAGAATCTCGTCATGAAAACCAGACATTGCTGAGAATCTAGATCATGAATACCAGATATTGCTGAGAATCTCATCATGAAAACCAGACATTGCTGAGAATCTAGATCATGAATACCAGATATTGCTGAGAATCTCATCATGAAAACCAGACATTGCTGAGAATCTAAGTCATGAGAAGGATAATGCACACGTTCTTGTCTTGACAATGCCCTGTTTTGGTCCTGTGTTGATTCTGCCTTTCTTGCCACTGCCATTGTAATGTTGCAGCAATTTTTCACCATGGTGTGGCAGTTACTAAATCTAAGAATTTCGGAATTATATTCAGTGACAAAAATCATGAATTATGCAATGTCATCCAGGGCATTCTGTGGTTTTGCCCGAGAATGTGCAATAAGAAGAACGGCAGATTCATGTTGGAAATGCCAAGAGTTTATTTATTTATGAGATAAATAATTGGTTTTCAAGTGAAACTCAAAATAAAGATGGCAGAAAGATCGGTCCACAAATTTAATTAACCTGTGTTTTTGGTTAAAATTTGAAGAAAAGAGGAAGGCTTTTTAAGGAAGCTACAATTTTATGGTGTAATACATGATTTGATAGAATTTCTCAAAATTTCAATAAGAATTTTTGCTCAAGTTTGTGCGTTCATTCATTCGTGTGCAGGACGTGGCTTGGCATGTCACCTGTTTTTCTGCCAGGGCAATTCGTCATTATGTGTACCGTCCATCGGATTGATGTGAAGCTGGGGTTTCCCATCTGCTAGTATTAGTTGGTAGACGTTAAATATCCCATGGTGTTGTTCGTGAAGAGTAGGGGAGTTATCGCCGGCATTCAGTCCAAGTTCCGAATTCCTGCTCTCACCTGGAGGCTCCACGTCAGTGGCACAGCGACGCTCTAGACTCTAGAGCAATGACGCAAACCAGCAGCTATGTCATACCCACGAAATGTGGCTGCTCATTCTCATCATTGGACTGCTCGTTTGCATCATTAACTGGAGTGAAGCTGTGCTGATAATGCAGTGCCCCCTGTAGGTTTAGGCCGCAAGTTGATATTACATACGTCGCCCATGGTGAGTGCATGTTGTGTTTCCACCCCTGTCTGTTTGTTATGACGAAAATTTAAAATTTCCGTCATGTCGGTCTGTCTCGTTTGTTTGTGAGTGCGATAACTCACGAATGCTTTCACCTGCCTTCGTCAAACCTTACCAGAGGATTCCAAAGGACAAACGCGAGGCTGTCGATGGTTTTGACTATGTAGGTCAAAGGTCACAGGTCAAGGTTCTCTCGTTTGTTTGTCTGGATGATATCTCATCCATACTTTGAGCTAGGAAGCTGAAATTTGGGCGCAATAGTGAACAAGTGTTTTGGCAAAAACTGTATTTTTTATATTTTGATTGATCAATTCATTGATTAGTTACTTAATTATTATCGATTTATTAAGTACTTATTTATTTCCTTCGTCATCTGGGCAATATCTCAGGCACCTTTTGAGTTAGGAAGTTGATATTGGGACAGGACAGTGACCAAGTGATTTGACTGTAAAGGCCAAAACTCAACAATTTTTTGATTTATTGATTAATAGATTAAATATTTAATTATTTAATTAATTACTTCATTTTCAAAAAGTTACAGGTGCAGATGAAACAGTGGTGGTTTAGCTAGATGCTATTTGCCAAATGATTAAGGAATTAATCAATTGTTGATTCTTTCGATCTTCGTCAGCACCTGATGCCTTCTTGTCGGTTTGTCTCTGAACAGGATATCTCAAAACGTTTTATTCGGACGAAATTTGGTGTAGAGGTTGGGAGTGTGACAAGGATGAACTAATCAGATTTTAGTGACTATCCGGTTCTGAATCTGGACACTAGATTTTTAAAAAGTGATTCTTCACCATTGAAAGATATGGTTAAAACCGACAAAAAGCACAATATCTCAAAATGTTGTGGTCGGATTTGGATTAAACTTGGTGGATGAGTTGGATAGGTGAGGAGAACAAGCCGATTAGATTTTGGTTCAGGTCTGGATCCAGACCTGACCTATCAGTAGGATACAAAACGTAAACTGTTCCACTTGTGTGAGGTATGTGCTCCACCGAGTGCCAGTATAGTTACCCTTGCCAGAGGATAGGGTATTGCATTTGGGTCCGTTTGTTTGTCTGTTTGTTTGTTTGTCGACACAGAACTTGAGTATGTTATTCTCTACAACCGTTGATCTGATTGACAAGAAATTTTCAACACAGGAGCACCTCCTCCTGAAAATTTTTAATGATAATTATGACGTCATAGGTCACGTGTAGGGCGTCAACTTGAAAAAAAAAACATAAAAATTTGCACCTCTATATCTCCGAAACTGCTCCATGGAAAAAAACTGAAACATGGCTCATTGTCAAGTACTCCCCATGGGGAACAAAATATATTCATGATGATGTCATTGGTGCCTTCATGATGACATCATAATTAGACAAGTAGAACGCTTAATCCGATCAGTTTGAAATTTGTTGAGTGCAAAAATTGTATGTGAGAATTAAATTGTTGATGTCATCGGTCATGTAGTTTGGCAGACATATTGGATTGAAAATGAAAACCTTCAAAAATCATTTCCAGAATGGCTTACTAGAGCGATGTGAAACTCCACACATGATCTATTAGCCGAAGGGAATAAAGTTTGAAAACGAATTTAGTCCCAGGTCACACTGTCTGGCAGCCATATTAGATTTTACTAGTGAGATACCCGTGCCTGGGAGGCCAGAAGCAAACAGACAATGCAGATACGGCGAATGCTAAAGCATGAAACCAATAAATTCCACATTCCTGTAGCACCTTCAGTCGCACGTCAGACATGGACAGCAAGTTCGTGAAGTACTTCCATGAAAAACGTACCCGTTCGCAAACAAACGGGAACGTTCACGTATAGAAACATCAATCGTGGGTCCGTGGCGAATCTGCATATGGCGATCCGCGAAGTTCACGTTCAGAAAGCAGAAACCATCATGGCATGTCATCATTCACTTGAACTCGATATCTCTTTTTTAATTCCAAACAACATAACTCCAATCACAAATTAATCACAAAATAAACTTTTAACAACATTGTTGATGTTTCCTTCATTGTAAAAACTACCAAGTCAACAGTTAAAAGGATTTTGAGCTGATAGGTGTTACGGCCTTGGCAAGATTGATGGAGAGAGCGATCTGTTAGCTTATACACCGCCCAAATAGCGATGTGGAATTCTCTCATGTAGAGATTAAACGTCGTTTGAACTTTGGCCGAGGTCATTATTCACTTTTAATGATGTTTATATGCAGTCACGTGAAAAAGTAAGTACACCCCATGTAAAGTTTTGACTTTTTCAACATATTTCAACATACAGCTATTTGATCTTCATTTCAACAATATTGAGAGATAAAGGTGATATAATATAACAAATATCATGAAACATTTGCATTTTGTAGTCCATTATATAATTTAAATAAACATAAATGCAAATTTCGCATGTGGAAAAAGTAAGTACACCCTTGGCTCCAATAGGTGGTATTGCCCCCTTTGGCAGAAACAACCTCAAGTAGACATTTCTTATAACTGTCTACCAGTCTCTGACATGGACTGGGAGAAATTTTTGCCCACTCCTCCATGCAGAATTCTATCAGCTGTGCGATGTTTGAGGGGTTTCTTGCATGCACAGCTCGTTTCAAATCCACCCACAACATCTCGATGGGATTTAGTTCCGGGCTTTGACTTGGCCATTCCAGAACCCTCCATTTCTTTCTTTTCACCCATTCCTTGGTGGATTTACTGGTATATTTAGGGTCATTGTCATGTTGCAAGGTCCACCTTCGGTTGAGCTTCAACTTTCCGACAGATGCAGGGGCGGCTCCAGTGGGGGGGGGGGGGGGGGGGGGTGCAGGGGGTGCGCACCCCCTCCTTCGATCCAGGATGAGGGTGCAGGCGGTGTGAATCTGCTGAACTATTGGACCAGGGAAGAACACAAGGAACGGCAGAAACTTCCAAGAACGCACGAAATGCCGTTTCTGACGATCAAGTTTTTTAAATTTCCTGGGGGAGGACCCCCAGACCCCCCCTTTATCCCCCCCCCAAGCGCTATAGTTTCATGCATCCCCCCCCCCCCCCCCGTCTTGAAATTCCTAGATCCGGCCCTGAGATGGCCTCATATTATCCTCAAGCACCCTCTGGTACAATGAAGAATTCATAGTGGATTCTATGATGGTGAGCTGCCCAGGCCACTGATGCAGCAAAGCTGCCCCAAACCATAATATTTCCACCATCATGCTTTACAGTTGGTATCAGGTTCTTGTGGTCAAATGCTGTCTTTGGTTTTCGCCAAACATGTCTTCTGGTACTGTGGCCAAATCGCTCTACCTTTGACTCATCTGTCCAGAACACATTGTTCCAGAAGTGCTGGTCTTTGCCTAGGTGTTGTGTTCATTGGCAAACTTTAGTCTTGCCCTGATGTTCTTTCTGGACAGCAAAGGTTTCCTCCTGGCACACCTCCCATGTAGATCAAATTTGTGCAGCCTCTTTCTAATGGTAGACTCGTGCACTTTGACATCAACAGTGGCAAGAGCTACCTGTAGGTCCCTTGATGACATTCTGGGGTTATTAGAGACTTCTTTCAGCATCTTGCGGTCTGCTCTTGGGCTGAACTTGCTGGGGCGGTCTGGCCTGAACAAGTTGGCAGTTGTTTGGAATTTCTCCACTTGTGGATGCTCTTCCGGACAGTCGAATGATTGATTTCAAATTGTTTGGAAATCTTTTTAAATCCCTTCCCAGACTCGTAGGCATCTATAACCTTCTTTCTGAAGGCCTCAGAGAGCTCTTTTGATCTAGGCATGGTGATGCTGCACACTTCAACAACAAAGAGCAAACCAAACTAAATGTCTGAGGTTTAAATAAGACAGGTTCCTCCAAGATCCTCTCCAACGATGTTCTAATCATTTGCACCTGAGCTGGTGCACCTGATTCTAATTTTAGGTATTTGAAGTAGTGATAAATGTAGGGGTGTACTTACTTTTTCCACATGCGAAATTTGCATTTATGTTTATTTAAGTTATACAATGGACTACAAAATGTAAATGTTTCATGATATTTGTTATATTATATCACCTTTATCTATCAATATTGTTGAAATGAAGATCAAATAGCTGTATGTTGAAATATGTTGAAAAAGTCAAAACTTTACATGGGGTGTACTTACTTTTTCACATGACTGTATGAATCAAAAAGAAGATAATTGGTTTTTGGTTGTCCTTTCCGCATATCTCGTGGGAATGTGAGTTGGAGAGACGACCGTGATGGCGGGGAGGGGGTTGGCATTCTCTCAAGCAGGGATTCAACCTATGTCCTAAGAAAAGGTCTTTGTCCGAGGTCACCGAGTCCGATCGATGCAGCCGTTTGTGCAGCACCCGGGAAAATAACGTTATTCAGGAGTCCAAACCTGAAAATGCTGAAGGCCAAAGCTGAAATCATTATACCCTATAGAAAAAACAATATACCCTATTTTACTCCAGGGGATCCCAGGATTACCCACCCAAAATATCGTTGTGATCGGTTCAGCCGTTTTTGCGGTACCTTTGAATGGACGGACAGACGGACGGACATTTGGTGAATTATAGTAAGATGCAAAAACGACATAAATTAAATTATTATTCTTCTCTGAAAGCACTGAGTTGATCGATGTGAATTTTTTTTGTTTTTTTTTAAATACAAGATCGAGACTTGTGAAAGAGCTAACATTAATCACACAAAAAGTCAAACCGACACATAAAACACAAAAATAAGGGGAGCGGTAGACAAGGTGGGGAGAGAGGGGAAAGGACACAAACACAACATTTGAGAGCAGGGACATCGGGAGAAATGTGGGAGGGGGAGGGCTTGGGGGGAGGCGGGAGAGGTATAAAACATATGAACACTGCAAGGACTTCCAGGAAAGAAGTTGGCATTTCAAAAAAGTGTGTCTGGAATGAATTAGCGAGGGTAGAAAAGATCAACGTTTTGGATGGGGTAAGATAAGAGATGGTGGTGAACAGCTATTTTAAAGACCTGGAGGGAGGAGGGGGATTGAAGGGAGTGGGGAAGTTTGTTCCAGAGGCGGGAGAAAAGGGGAATGAAAGCGTGAAGGTGAGCTGAGAGCCTAGATTTTGGCAGTTTAACCATAAGAGGGTTGCAGGCAGATCTTGTGCGACCTGAAGGAATATTGGGGGGACAGAGCACAGAGACAGCTGGGGGAGCAAGGCCGGAGAGGAGTCGGTAGAAGACAGAAAGACCACCAACCTGCCTGCGGTGAGTGAGTGAGTGAAAGGCCCTCAGAGTTAGATTCATCGCAGGAGATTCCAATGATTCTGAAAGCTTTTCTGAAAGATAGCGCTTACCCTATCGCAGGAGATTCCAATGATTCTGAAAGCTTTGGTTTCAACAGCGTGAAGCTGAGCTAGGTGTGAGGCAGGAGCACCGGCCCAGAGGGGGGAACAGTATTCCATTGAGCTGCGGATGAAAGCCTTGTATGTGGTGAGGAGCTCAGGTGTGCCAAGGAAGGACTTCGCACGACGGAGGATGCCCAGTCGGCGACTGGCTTTGGATGACAGCTTGGAAATGTGGTTTTCCCAAGAAAGATCATGGCAGATAGTGAGACCCAAAAGCTTGAGCGACAGAACTTCTTGGAGAGGATTGTTGAGAAAGTAGACGGGAGGGTTTTCCAGTCGGTTCAAGCCATTGGATAAGAGGAAGGATTTGATATCCGAAGTAATGATGGATTCCATGACTTTGCTGATAATAATTGGAAGCAGGCTGATTGGTCTGTCGTTGCAAGGATCTGTTTTTTCACCTTTTTGTGTAAAGCGGTAATGTTCGCTGATGTCCAAGATGCTGGCAGATGACCTTGAGCAAAAGAGAGGGTGAAAAGAACAGAGAGAGAGGGTGAGATAGAGCGGCAGAGCAGGATTTTAGGACCCGTGGGCTGATGCCGTCTGGTCCAGTTGCAGAATCAGAGTCGAGGTTTGACAAAAACTTCTCCACCTTGTCAGGAGAGGACACAGAGTCCAGGAGCAGTTGGGTTCGACTGGGAAAGGTGGGAACAGTATGTTTTAACCATATGTTCAACTACCCATGGGGATATAATATTGAAAAAAATAAATAAAAAAGTCATCTGTCACATGGTTTGGCAGCCATATTGGATTTAAGGAAAATATTCAAAAATTGTTTCTCTGAAAGCGCTTACCCTATCGAGACGGTTTTACAAATATCATCTCACACCATTGCTGCATATAGTATGAAAATGGTGACGTCATAGGTGACGTAATTTGGCACCCATCTTGGATAGAAAAACGAACCTTATCCGAAACAACACGAAAAAAACACCACACAAAATACACCACATAAACACGTCCTGGCGAGGGTTTGCAACCTCTGATTGCTCTTTCTTGTTTTATTTGTTAAAGGTGCCCATTTCACCTACATGAAGGGAACCATGAGACCCAAAACGCCCAACAACTGGCATTGTCAGATGGGTCCTCTGGCTCAACATCATTTTGATTGATGATGCACACACTGATGCGTCACCCTGCATGAAGAACACCAGGATGACAGTTTATATTTGCGTCAAGATTCGAACCCAGGCTAGACAGCTCAAGCGCAATTGCACACACACCCATAATCTATCTTTGCAGCCGCATTATTGTCCATGACATGAAGCAAATGTGATATGAGAATCATGTGTGGGGTATAGGCTGTTACAGTCTGTGCTTCCCACTGATGTTGCTGTTGAATCTACCCGAACAGGCATGTCATCATGGCCACTGTTGGGATCATCCTCATTCCTTTTTCATTAATCTCTAGCACAGGCTGAACTAGAACGGCACTCAGTAGAGAGCATACCTCCACCTGGTTGGCCATATCACTCAATAGTAAAGAATCACTTTTTAAAATTATACTAGCTGGATCCTGATCTTAACCAAAATTGAATCGATTCTTCCTTGTCACACACACAACCTGTCCAACAAGTTTCGTCCAAATCCATTCATAACTTTTTGAGATATCCTGCTATGTATCGTTTTTGGCCCCATCTCCCAATGGAGAAGAATCACTTGAAAAATTAAATAATTCCAATATCCGAATCCATATTCAGATTTGCACCAAAATCGAATCGTCCTTGTCAGACACCCAACCGGTCCACCAGGTTTCGTCCAAATTCGTCCACAACTTTTTGAGATATCGTGCTATGTATCGTTTTTGGCCCCTCTCCCAATAGAGTAGAATCAGTTAAAAAATTAAATAATTATCATATCCGAATCCATGTGCAGATATTCACCAAAATCGAATCGAATCGTCCTTGTTAGACACCCAACCGGTCTGCCAAGTTTCGTCCAAATCCATCCACAACTTTTTGAGATCTAAGATCCAAATGTGCCAAGTTTCAAATTTTTCCATTCAGTGGTTTTAATTTTTTTCCATTCAGTGATAAATAATTTTTTAATCATTTGCTTTTAATCCAAGATGGCTGCCATAACACGTGACCTATGACGTCACAATTATCAGAAAAACATTCTGCATGTGTGTCACACCTACCCTGAAAGTTTTGTCTCAATCGGACATATGGTTGCTGAGAAAAACGAGGTTTAGCCCGTACGGACGGACAGACAGACGGTGAATGAATGAATGAATGAATGAATGATCGTTTTAAGGCCATTTCCCCGCTAGAGCGGGGGTTAGTCTTGCAGTTCCCATGACAATCATGGTTCCCTGTTTGAGGCAATGTTTTTATGGCCGGATGCCCTTCCTGACACCAACCCTTGGTCACCTCTTACGATGTGCAGGGATACGGTGTACCTATTCTTAACCGGGGTACACACCGGGATCATTCATCCCAGCAAGCTGGTACTCAATTTGCCGACCTCGGAAGGATGACAGGCTGAGTCAACCCCCCTGGCGTTAATTCAGCGATCGATCGGGATTCGAACCGAGGATCCCAAGCCGGCACCCTAACCGCTAGGCCAACACCAGGACAGACGGTAAACCACCGTTTAGAGGCCTGTGAGGTAAGCAAGTGTGAGGTAAGTAACAAGTGAGGTAAGTTTAGAGGTAAGCAAACCTATAATCCCTTTCGGTCGGTGAAACTGGTAGCTGTGACCAATAACCCCAATGGACGACAGCTTGCACATGGGAGAGTCACCTGGAAAGAAAAAAACCGCAAAGAAAGAGTGATGCAATCACATGACTTGCCTTCTGAGCAATAAAATGTTATAGTGTGGTGCTGTGCACACACGACTCGATTGCCAGAGAGGTAGGCCACAACGCATTGTTACAAACAGATAAAGGTGGGCGCGATTCGGAAAATTTTAAGTCCGCTTACCGCTTATCCGCTCCGCCAGCCCGTGTAGTCCGATTCGCTTATCCGCTTCAGCGGCCGAAAATCTTGGTCCGCTTACCGCTTATCCGCTTATCCGCTTCGATTCGATTTTTTAAAAGCGCTTCGACGTTTTTAAAGCGATTTTTGACGTTTCTAAAGGGAATTTAATGCTTTTTAAGCCTAAATAGCCATTTCTAACTACTACAAAGACAAACAAAGCTTTTAAGATCAAAAATATACATTTTTATTTAAATAAAATTTATTCAAAATTTATTGAAATAAAGTTTTCCACTCGACTCTACTCTACTCTACAGTTAATTTAAATATAATTTTAATATATGCAAGTTACATTAAAGAAAAATCAATTTGCCCGTCCTTTCTTTGACAAGAGAGTCTACTAGTCAACAGACTAGCAGTCTGTCCACGACCTTGAAGAAGGGGGCGATGTGCCTCCACTTCTGGCTGAGGCTGGAATTGTCTGTGTCCATTGTCACGTTGATCTCAGCCGACTCGATTGAGTCCAGCGACATCCTGCTCTCGCTGCGCGCGAGCTGAGGGGTCAGGGTGCAGATCTCCTGACTGTCCTCCACGTCCCCTATCATGTTGACCGCCGGGTTGTGGATGTCGCTGTGCTGGGACTGCTGGTTTGCGTCGCTCGTGTGCCTGTCCCTGGCACTGCCGCTGGGCTGGAGAGTCAGAAATCTCTCCATCTTGACGTTATTGCCGCTCTAGCGTCCAATAAAATATTCAGTTTTCACTTATTATTCACTTAAATAAATATTCACAATTCTAGAGTAACGGCTCAGGCTAACAGCTGATTTGGCGAATCGCGATGCGCTTTAATTTTTCGGTAGTCCGCTTACGCTTATCCGCTTCGGTTTCCGGGGGTTGTTCCGATTCGCTTATCCGCTTCGAAAACGTTAGTCCGCTGCAGCGGATAAGCGGATAAGCGGACTTTCGAAGCGGACCGCCCACCTTTGCAAACAGAGTCTTTATTAAGAGCTCTCACTTCAGCACTGGGCGGGCTCGAGCTTAGAGCCCGCATATATGTCCCGAGGCCACGCCTTGCCCCCGGGCGTGGCCGATCGGTCGAAAGGCGGGGCATGCATTTTCGTTCCCCGCCTGGACGCTCGCGCCACCAACTGGTGCGCGGAATTATTGTCCCTTGTGCCCGCCACACGCGCCCCCCCAGAATTCCCGTGCACCTGAAGGGCGAGTTTGCGGGGAAGCCGGATGAGCTGGCCGAAACGCCCCCTGGCGATGCATGCAGGGCTGAGGGGTAGCGGGGCTGGGGGGTGCCGGGGGTCTGACCGCCGGGGGGCGGCCTCGACGCGGAGGCAGAGCTGCTTGCGGGGGGTGGTCCAGATCGAGGTGGGCCGGCTTGAGGCGGTCCACGGAGATACGATCCGGGGCACCGCCGATGTCGACGGTGAAATATTTGTCCCCGGTCTCCAGCACGTGGAAGGGCCCGTCGTACGGGGGCCGTAGCGGTGCCTGGTGGGCGTCGTGCCGGACGAAGACGTACTCCGCCGTGCGAAGCTCCGGGGCGATGTGGGAAGACAGGCAACCGTGGTGTGCCGTCGGCACCGGGGCGAACCTCCGGGCGGTCTCCTGCAGGGTGGAGCGCTGTTGCGCCGTGGACCAAGGAGCCGCGGAGTCGGGGATAAATTCGCCCGGTACCCGCAGTGGTTGCCTGAAGACCAGCTCCACCGAGGACGCGCGCAGGTCGTCCTTGGGCGCCGTCCTGAGGCCCAGCAGGACCCAGGGGAGCCTGTCGGCCCAGCTGCCGTCGCGGAGGCTGGCCCGGAGCGCGGCCTTCATCGAGCGATGAAAGCGCTCGCACAGGCCATTGGCCTGGGGGTGGTAGGCCGTGGTGCGGTGTAGTTTTATGCCGAGCCCTTGCGCCACCGCGCCCCAGAGCTCCGAGGTGAACTGGGGGCCACGGTCGGTCTAGATGTCCGAGGGGGCACCGAACCGGGCAACCCAAGTGGCGATGAAGGCTTGCGCCACATCAGCCGCAGACGTCGCCGCCAATGGGACGGCCTCCGGCCACAGTGTGGTGCGGTCCACCATGGTGAGAAGGTGGGTGAACCACCGCGAGGGGGGCAGAGGTCCCACCAAGTCGACGTGCACGTGGTCGAACCGACGCTCGGGCACCGTAAATGGGGCCAACGGGGCCTGGGTGTGGCGGTGGACCTTTGCACGCTGGCACGCGAGGCACGTCCTGGCCCAGTCGCGGACGTCCTTCCTGAGGCCATGCCAGTCGAACTTCGCCGTGACGAGCTTCTGGGAGGCCTTCGTGCCCGGGTGGGACAGGCCGTGGATGGCGTCGAACACTGGGCGCTGCCAGCCAGCGGGCACGATGGGGCGAGGCCGGCCGAAGGAGACGTCGCACAGCAGGGCCGCGCCCACGGCGTCGAACGGCACCTCGGTGACGCGGAGGCCCATGACGGCGGTCCGCAAGGCCTGGACGCTGTGGTCGGCGGTCTGGTCCTCCGCCATCCGGGTATAGTCAATCCCGAGGTGGACCGCGTGCACGACGGGCCGGGAAAGGCAATCCGCCACCGGGTTGTCTTTACCCGCCACGTGACGGATGTCCGTCGTATACTCGGACACGGCAGATATGTGACGCTGCTGCCGTGCCGACTATGGCTCGGCGACCTTGGCCATCGCGAACACAAGGGGCTTGTGGTCGACGAAAGCCGTGAACGGGCGGCCCTCCAGCAGGTGGCGGAAGTGTCGGACCGCCAGGTGGAGCCCGAGCAGCTTGTGGTCGAAGGTGCTGTAGCGGCGTTCGTGCGGGCGAAGCTGCCAGCTAAAAAACGCCAGCGGCTGCCAAGCACCACGCACCCACTGCTCGTGCACCGCGCCCACCGCGTAGTCCGACGCGTCGGTGGTGAGGGCGATCGGTGCATCGGGCGCCGGGTGCGCCAGCATGGTGGCATTGGCCAGGGCCAGCGTTGTGCCCGCAAACGCCGCGGCCATCGGCTCTGACCAAGCGATGTCACCTTTGCCCGGCTTGCCCCGGAGGGCCTCGTGCAGGGGGCGGAGGAGCTGGGCGACGTGGGGCACGAAGCGGTGGTAAAAATTTACCATGCCCAGGAACTCCTGGAGCCCCTTGATCGTGCGGGGTCACGGGAAATCTCTGACCGCCTCCACCTTGGCCGGTAAAGGGACGGCCCCGTGCCTGGTGATGCGGTGCCCCAAGAAGTCGATGGTGGCGACGCCGAAACGGCACTTTGCGGGGTTGATGATTAGGCCATGCTGGCCCAGGCGTTCGAAAAGCGTGCGGAGGTAGAGCAGGTGCTCCTCCCGGGACGCGCTCGCGACTAGGATGTCGTCCAGGTAGACATAGATGAAAAGTAAGTCATGCAAGACGCTGTCCATAAGCCGTTGGAACACCTGGGCCGCATTCTTCAACCCGAAAGGCATTCGCAGGAACTCGAAGAGGCCGAAAGGGGTGATGATGGCCGTCTTCAGGACATCGCCTGGTTGTACGGGGACCTGGTGGTAGCCCCGGATGAGGTCCACCTTGGAAAACACGGTCGTGTTTGCCAACCGGGCGGAAAAGTCCTGGATATGTGGGACCGGGTAGGGGTCGGGGGTGGTGGCATCATTGAGCCGGCGGTAGTCACCGCACGGCCGCCATCCTCTGCCGGGCTTCGGCACAAGGTGCAGCGGAGAGGCCCAAGCGCTGTTTGAGCGCCGCACGATACCCAGCCGTTCCAGCGTGGCGAACTCCGCCTTCGACATGGCGAGCTTCGTGGGTTCGAGTCGGCGTGCCCGGGCATAGACCAGCGGCCCGACCGTGGGTATATGGTGCTCCACCCCGTGTTTAACGGCCACCGCTGAGAAGGTGGGCCGCGTGAGGGCCGGGAAACTGGCTAAGAGGCGGGTAAAGTCGTCCGCTGCCGGAAGCGTGCAAACTAAACTCGCCGGGACGGAACCTTTCAGCAAGCTGCTTGGCAAGCCGCTCGGTGAGCCGCTCAGTGAGCCGCTCAACGAGCTGCTCAGCGAACAAGCGAGCGAGCTGAAGGTTTCGGCCTGGACGAGACGCCTGCGCTTAACGTTGACCAACAAGGCATGCGCACATAGGAAGTCCGCACCAAGCAGGCCATTGGCATGCTGGCGGTGGCGAACGGCCATTGAAAGCGCTGCCCTCCGAACCACAGTGAGAGGCAACGCTTCCCGAATGTGCGGATTTGTGTGCCGTTGGCGGCAAGCAAAGCGGGGCCCCGGCCCGCGGCTTGCTTGTCGGACACGGAGGCAGGGAGGACGCTTAACTGCGCTCCTGTGTCGCAAAGGAAACGGCGCCCGGACAAGGTGTCCGTGATGAACAGGAGGCTGCCGGAATGGCCGACGCTCATGGCCGCAAGCGAGCGCCGGTCGTTTCCCGACCCGTCAAAAGAACACGGCGGGCAGCACGTTTTAGCCTGGCGGCCGAACCTGGCATGGTAGTAGCACCAGGTTTGCGGCGGTGGCCCCCGCGGCGGCCGTGCCGGCGGCAGTGGTGGTGGCGGCGGCGGTAGTGGACGGGGCGTAGCAGCGGCCATGAGGGAAGCCGGGGGCGCTGGAGTCTCCGCGCCGGGATCCATTACGGCAGCACCGTACACCGACCGCGTGTCGCAGGCCACAAAATACTTGTCGGCCTCTCCAGCCAGGGCGCGGGGTTTCGTTATTTTGGAACCGGCCAGCGCGAGACGCACCTGTGCAGGTAGCTGGCGTAGGAAAAGTGCTCGGAATAAGAAATCCGGGCACTGGTCTCCAAGCAGGGACAGCATGAAATCCATCCGGACGGATGGTCTTGTGTCGCCGAGGGCGGGAAGGTCCAGGAGGCGGTCGGCACGTTCGACCTCTGTGAGCCCGAACGTGGCGAGGAGGAGACGTTTGAGGGCCTCGTGCTTGTGGTCGCCCGGCGGGCGCCGAAGGATGGACATGACGCGGGCGGCAGTGCCGGGCCTGAGGGCGGCGACCACGTAGTAGTACCTGGTCTCGTCCGCCGTGATGCCCCGGAGTTGAAATTTAGCTTTGGCTTCCAAAAACCAAACGTCGGCCTGTGCCTCCCAAAACTCCGGGAGTTTGATTGCGACGGCGTTGGTAGCCATGGCGCGTTCGGGGGGTCAGCAACGGCTGAACCAATCGGGGTCACCAGTGTGGTGCTGTGCACACACGACTCCATTGCCAGAGAGGTAGGCCACAACGCATTGGTACAAACAGAGTCTTTATTAAGAGCTCGCACTTCAGCACTGGGCGGGCTCGAGCTTAGAGCCCGCATATATGTCCCGAAGCCACGCCTTGCCGCTGGGCGTGGCCGATCGGTCGAAAGGCGGGGCATGCATTTTCGTTCCCCGCCTGGACGCTCGCGCCACCCACTGGTGCGCGGAATTATTGTCCCTTGTGCCCGCCACAATAGTTTGTAAGGAGATCCGATTCTGCCGGGAATTGAAATGAAATCTCAGGTGAGTTCACGACCCTAAGGTAACGCAATCCATCACAACAGAATAGACGAGCTTGCTATCGATCTGTCTCGTATCGTCGTGTGGGTTTGATTCCTGATCTGGCTATAAACCATCGGACTGGTGCTTCTCAGGTAGGGCATTGCATCACGAAGTGCGCCAAACCATAGGGTCGACCTTAAGCCGGAGAATCCGGCTGCGGACAGTAGTTGGTGGACGGTAAAGACCGCATGGTGAGGTGGTCTACACGAAGAGAAGGAGCGTTATCGCCGGAATCCTGAACAAATTCCAAATACCTTCCACCTTCAGTCGAACGACATGTCTGGTCAGCCAGTTTATGATAAACTTGGGCCATAACTTTACCTGCCAACCCCAGAAATATTTAGGAATAGTTTGTCATTAAGGTTGTTGTTGTTGTTGTTGCTGTTGTTGTTGTTGCTGTTGCTGTTGTTGTTGTTGTAGTAGTAGTAGTAGTAGTAGTAGTAGTAGTAGTAGTAGTAGAATTAGCATCCAGAAGCGACTATGGGCTGTCCATGTATTACCTACTCATATATGGTGTTGTTTTAGGATCCCTTCCCCTAATATTAAACATGCATGCTTCCTCCCTTCGCTTCATTTTACTCCAACCCTCTACCACTCTCCTGCCCTACCACCCTCCTGCCCTTACCAACCACCATCCTCCTCCCCCTATCACCCTCCTGCCCAACCACCCTCCTGCCCTACCACCCTCCTGCCCCTACCACCCTCCTGCCCCTACCATCCTCCTGCCCCTACCACCCTCCTGCCCCTACCACCCTCCTGCCCCTACCACCCTCCTGCCCCTACCACCCTCCTGTCGCTACCAACCACCTTCCTGCCCCCTACCACCCTCCTGCCCCGACCACCCTCCTGCCCCCTACCACCCTCCTGCCCCCCACCACCCTCCTGCCCCCCACCACCCTCCTGCCCCCTACCACCTTCCTGCCCCCTACCACCCTCCTGCCCCCTACCACCTTCCTGTCCCCTACCACCCTCCTGGCCCCCTACCATCCTCCTGCCCCCTACCACCGTCCTGCCCCCTACCACCGTTCTGCCCCCTACCAGCCTCCTGCCCCCTACCAGACTCCCACCCCTACCTCCCTCCTGCCCCCTACCAGCCTCCTGTTCCCTACCACCCTCCTGCCCCTACCACCCTCCTGCCCCTACCACCCTCCTGTCCCTACCAACCACCATCCTCCTCCCCCTATCACCCTCCTGCCCAACCACCCTCCTGCCCCACCACCCTCCTGCCCCTACCACCCTCCTGCCCCCTACCACCCTCCTGCCCCCTACCACCCTCCTGCCCCCTACCACCTTCCTGCCCCCTACCACCCTCCTGCCCCGACCACCCTCCTGCCCCCTACCACACTCCTGCCCCCCACCACCCTCCTGCCCCCTACCACCTTCCTGCCCCCTACCACCCTCCTGCCCCCTACCAGACTCCCACCCCTACCTCCCTCCTGCCCCCTACCAGCCTCCTGTTCCCTACCACCCTCCTGCCCCAAACCAGCCTCCTGCCCCCAACCAGCCTCCTGCCCTCTACCAGTCTACCAGCCTCCCACCCCTATCTCCCTCCTGCCCCCTACCAGCCTCCTGTCCCCTACCAGCCTCCTGTCCCCTACCACCCTCCTGCCCCCAACCAGCCTCCTGCCCCCCACCAGCCTCCCATCCATACCTCCCTCCTGCCTCCTACCATCCTCCTGCCCCCAACCAGCCTCCCTCCCCCTATGAGCCTCCTGCCCCCTACCAGCCTCCCAACCCTACCTCCCTCCTGCCCCCTACCAGACTCCCACCCCTACCTCCCTCCTGCCCCCTACCAGCCTCCCAACCCTACCTCCCTCCTGCCCCCTACCAGACTCCCACCCCTACCATCCTCCTGCCCCCAACCAGCCTCCCTCCCCCTACTAGCCTCCTGCCCCCACGTGCACAAGTATAAGGTGCATGATCCCCTTTTTAACTTTTCTCAAAGCAAACATTGAATAAGCCTGCCCATAATGGAAAGCTGAAGTGAGCACCCTTCCCCAACAAAATCAATATTGCAATGACACAAAACAACTGTTGTTACTTTCAAGTTTAAAGTGAAGTGAACTTGGAATGTTTTCCCAGGACATGGCGAGAGATCTAAAAGTAAGAGGCACTTTTGATTAGCGTCGATGACAGGATGAAACAACCTATTGTTCTTCAACTGGAATGTTGTTTCTTCGAGCTCTGCTAGAAACGAATTCAAAAAAGTTTTCCTCTCGAGCCATTTGGAAACATACGAATCCAATTAGATCATTTCCTCGACATAGCAAACTCATCGTGTCTTGTTCAAACAATAAGTTGTACAAAAACTATGTTTCGGTGAGTCACAACAACTGTCTGACTCGTTCCAGCAAACATAAATATGAGGGCCTTCATTCGGTAGGCCCTTGGCTCTATTGCTCTTCCTCTTTCCATCACATGGTAGGTCGTCTTCCTGTGCATCTAAACCGTTTCCACCCACGAAAAAAGAGAAACTGAGGACTAACAGGTATCAGGGCAGTATAAATCCACCTTTAAACATTCTTCACTAGTATGACAATATTAGCCCTGGCATCTTGTTCGAATGGACCACTTCACACATCAGGGCCCACAGTATGAAGCTAAGCCGAGGGCTCATCTTAACATCAGCAATTTCTCGTTCTAACTCATCGAGTAGTGACATCTCGAACAGTCGGCCTCAACATGTCGTTTGGGCAACCTCTACCAAGTATTTAAATACCACTTAAACAAAGCCTGGGAGCATCACCTGATGAACCATCCGTCTATACAAAGTCACATGTCCACCCCATGCCATGAGTACAAGAGTAACTACACAACGGCACTCGGTAGAAAGCATACAGATGAAAATTGAGGATTTTAGAAATTTGACAAAGTTGTTGACCTTTGGTCTATGTTGACCTTTTGACCTCAAAATAAATAGGCTTCTTCCTCATGATGAACTCTTCCATTTTGTGAAGTTTCGTGAAGGTTGGTTTGAAATTGTGACCTGTAGACGATTGGCATAAAGACAAACAGACAGAAAAAACAGACAAGAAGGCGTCAGGCGGTGGCCTGACAAGTATGACGAAAATCGAGAGAATCACGAATTGATTGATTAATTGTGTACTTAAAAAAAAAAAATCGTAAAATAATTAATTCCTTAATCAATTGGATAATAGCATACCTAAAGCACCACTGTTTCATCTGAATCTGTAACTTTTTGAAAATTAATTAATGAAGTGATTCCTCGAAAAATAAAAAAATTAATCGATTCAATGATTAATTGATTAATAAATAAATAAAAAACAAGTACAGATACATTCAAAGTGCACCGCCCCCGTGCCAAATGAATAAATATCCTCCAGCGCGGCACTGCCGGGGTGCCTTAGGCGCCCGGCAATACCGCCGTTCAGCTCATAGAGACTGAATTGGGTGGGAGAGGTGTGTAATAATTGATTGATTAATTGCACAATTAAAATCGATAAATAGTAATCATAAAATAACAAAATAATTAATCAATTGGCTAATAGCATTCCTAAACCACCAGTGCTTCATCCGAAGCTGTAACTTTTTGACAATTAATTAAATAAGTCATTAATCAAAAAATTAAATAATTATTTGATTAATCAATAAATAATTCATCGATTAATTGATTAATCAAGAAATCAAAAATATCCTTTATAGCCACATCACTTGGTCACTGTCGTGTCAAAATATCAGCTTCCTAGCTCAAAAGGTGCCTGACATATTGCCCAGATGAAAGAGAAAATAAATAAATGATTAATAATGAAAAGAAATAAATAATATCATAAAATAATTGAATATTTAATCAATTGGCTAATAGAATATCTAAACCACCACCATTTATTTCATCCGAATCTGTAAGTTAAAAAAAATTAATTAATTGAGTCATTAATCGAATAATTAAATAATTAATCAATTAATTGATTAATCAATAAAATAAAATTAGCCTTCACAGCCAAATAACTTGGTCATTGTCATGTCCAAATATCAGCTTTCCAGCTCAAAAGGTGCCTGAGATATTGCTCATATGAGAAAGATAATAAGTATTTAATAAATCGATAATAATTAAGTAATTAATCAATTAATTTAGGCAAGAAATAAATAAAAAATACCGTTTTTTGCCAAAGAACCCCCTCACTCTCTTCAATCCCTCTCCTCCCTCCACGTCTTTAAAACGGCTGTTCACCACCATCTCTTATCTTCCCCAATCCAAAACCTTGATCTTTTCTACCCCCGGTAATTTCACCCCAAATCCACTTTTTTGAGGTGCCGACGTCTTTCCTGGAAGTCCTTGGTGTCCTTGCGTTTTATACCTATCCTGCCCCCCCCCCCCCAGGCCCTCTCCCTCCCACACATCTCCCGATGTCCCTGCTCTCAAATGTTGTGTTTGTGTGCTTCCTCCCCTTCTCTCCCCATCTTGTCGACCGCTCCCCTTTTTTATATACTTTGTTTGCTTGTTTGTTTGATTCGTTTGTTTGATAAATGTTAGCTCTTTCACGAGCCTCGACTCTGTATACAAAAAAAAAAAAAAAGAACTTGATCACTATTGAGCCCAAACTTCAGCTTTTATACTCAACGGATGGCTGAGATATCATCCGGATAAACGAGAGAATATAGTCAAAAAACGGATATCGAGTCAAAAACATTGACATCCTCGTTTTTGTCCTTCGGAATCCTCCATTAAGAAGAATCACATGAAGAAGGGCGAGTCAAACACCGGCGCTTTCCCAACGAGCCCCTACCATTCAGCAGGTAACTTCAGGTAAATTGATGCTTAAGTCAAAATGACATCAGCAAACTTTTGTACTAGTTATCTTCAGAGCGCAGGTTATAGATTTCACATTAAAGTCTTGCCATGACTCATGTGTTTGATGGAAGTTTGTTGTACCTTGAACACTCCCTATGTGCGCCCTTTGACCTCTCCAAGGTTGACATTCCAAATGTAAACCGGTTCAGTCGTATCCTACAAGGATTGTTGGAATTTCCGATAATGAAGCCAATTTTATTTGAACTATAAAATCATCACTTTTGTCCTATGAAGTCGTCTCTTCCTTCTTGCGGACAGACCGAAGCTTCAAAAATGGAACCATTATGCATGTTTTGTCAAGAGTCTGCTTTTGATATGTTTCCTGAAGCCTTGAAATGGCTGTCTATAGCAATTTCCTTCCTCGGTTCGACCTGAAGCATGCAATCTTCTTAATCCCAGATTAGAGGCTGCTTCCGGTTTAAGTAAACTTAAAGGGGGGAAGAGGTAGGGGGAGGGATTTGGATATACCACATGACCATTTAGGTTCATCATTAACTTGTACACAGATGCCATCGATCTATTCCTAAATTGAGCAGCTCCCAAATGCAGGATGGCGAAGAGGTACGCATCTGTCTAGAATGGGTTAGAATCCCGACCCAGCTACAAACTGTCATCCCGGTGTTTCACGGGCGGTGATTCATCAAGGTGTCCCTCGGATGGAAGTTTAACTGGATGACCTGTCTGCTGACATTAGTTGGTGGACGTTAAACATGTCCTTCGCGAAGAGTAGGTGAGCTATCGCCGGCACCCTGGCCAAATTTCAAATTCCTGCCCTGACGAACGTCGGGCCTTAACAGCCAGTTCATGAAAGACTTGGGATAATAAACATTCCCCCAGCCAACCAATCCCCCCAAGAACCTGGGAATTATTGTTGCTGTTAAAGAACCAGAAGAAGAAGAAGAAACTCCCAAACAGACCATCAGTTTGAGAAACAACGCTCATAGTTTCAAACTTGTGGATATAGATGGCCAACTAGTGGTAGGTGTAGTTGTCTAATAGGTCTTTTTTTCAACATTGACTTCAGACATGACTGACAGATCATGGTAAGGAGGTACCCATTGTGCCATTTAACCACTGCCATGTGCAATAGTTAACCTCCAAGATGACAATGCACATCCACACACCTATACGAATGACACCTTTCATGCAAAGGAATGGGATTCAAAACCTTTCATGAAATAAAATATCTCCAAATCCAAATAAATAGATGGTGCCTGAGAACAAGTACCAAGGGCAATCTATTTATTACATAAGATAAATTGAGGAAGTTGCATTTTCAACCATCCTCCGCATGCTCCTGTACGTACGTAATAAATATATTCCCAATAAGATGGACTGAGTCGATCAATTGATCAGAACCCAAATGCCTTAACAACATGGACTGATGGCGCATTGCCCTGAAGACATTTTGATGGTTCGATTAGATAAATAAAATGTATGCATCAATTAACGAAATAATTTATTAAATACCAGACAGCAAGAGTAATCTCAGAAAATGACATTGATGGGAATTACTCTTAACGGGAATCTTCACATTATGTTTACCCCCACGCACACGAAGCGAAAAGTGGGGTTAAGCAATTGTTTCATGTCTGTCTGTCCATCTCATCCGTTTATGAGTGAGGAAAAACTTATTTAAACTGAATGTTTAAATGTTCACTTGACATATCACGTGCCTTCGATACGGCCTGGCACCCCGCTCTGCTCACCAAACTCTCCTCCTATGGTATCCATGGAAATCTCCACTCATGGCTTGCGGACTTCCTCTCTGGTCGTAGGCAACGTGTGGCCCTGAATGGATTTCTCTCATCTCCCCCTTCCTGTTCAGGCTGGAGTTCCCCAAGGCAGTGTTCTGGGCCCTGTGCTTTTTCTGGTCTTCATCAATGATCTCTCTGACTCTCTGGAAAATCCTCTCTATCTCTTTGCTGATGACTCCACTCTCTGCCGCTCCATTCCTCATCCCTCAGATCGGCAGTCTGCAGCCTCCTCACTCTCTGCAGACCTGGAAAAAAATCAGACTGGTCAAACAAGTGGAAAATGTCTTTCAATCCTGACAAATCTCACACTTTTACTATGTCTCTCCGAAAAGACCGACTGGACAACCCTCCCATCTACTTTCTCAACAATCCTCTCCAAGAAGTTATGTCGCTCAAGCTTTTGGGTCTCACTATCTGCCATGATATTTCTTGGGAAAACCACATTTCCAAGCTGGCCTCCAAAGCCAGTCGCCGACTGGGCTTCCTCCGTCGTGCGAAGTCTTTCCTTGGCACACCTGAGCTCCTCACCACATACAAGGCTTTCATCCGCAGCTCAATGGAATACTGTTACCCCCTCTGGGCCGGTGCTCCTGCCTCACACCTAGCTCGGCTTCACGCTGTTGAAACCAAAGCTTTCAGAATCATTGGAATCTCCTGCGATGAAGCTAATTCCAAGGGCCTTTCACTCACTCACCGCAGGCAGGTTGGTGGTCTTTCTGTCTTCTACCGACTCCTCTCTGGCCTTGATCCCCCAGCTCTCTCTGTGCTCTGTCCCCCCAATATTCCTACAGGTCGCACAAGATCTGCCTGCAACCCTCTTATGGTTAAACTGCCAAAATCTAGGCTCTCTGCTCACCTTCACTCTTTCATTCCCCTTTTCTCCCGCCTCTGGAACAAACTCCCCCACTCCCTTCAATCTCACTCCTCCCTCCAGGTCTTTAAAGCAGCTGTTCACCACCATCTCTTATCTTCCCCCATCCAAAACCTTGATCTTTTCTACCCCCGCTAATTCACCCGAGATACACTTTTTTTGAAATTCCAACTTCTTTCCTGGAAGTCCTTGCAGTGTTCATATGTTTTATACCTCTCCCACCTCCCCCAAGCCCTCCTCCTCCCACATTTCTCCCGATGTCCCTGCTCTCAAATGTTGTGTTTGTGTCCTTCCCCCTCTCTCCCCATCTTGTCTAGCGCTCCCCCTTTTTTTGGTGTTTTACGTGTCTGACTATTTGTGTGATTAATGTTAGCTCTTTCACGAGCCTCGATCTTGTATACAAAAAAAAAAAAAAAAAGTTATATTTTGAACATGAATAGGAAGACAAGTTTTTCGTTTTAACGTACCTTGGCTTAGAATTAATCCCGACCGCACATGCACAAAGGACAGATATTTCTACTCCATCTGGCTACCTGGCGGTCAAACAAAATAGAAAATCATTCCAAACAGGAAACCCACTGTTTTTAAGGACGTTATAAAGGACACAAACAACAGGCGCGAAGAACTAATGTAACGCGTTAAATAGGGTGATGTAATAGACGCTGCGGAAAATGGCGGTAAACCTGTAATTAATTAATTAATTACGACTTTTACCAATTTTTTATTTATTGAAATTGAATTATATACTTGAACACTGTAGTCCACAAATCACCTGTTATAATATTGTTACGGACGCGGTTTAGATGTTATTTACCGAGCGGTGGTATTGCCGCGACCTAACAGTTCCCCCGATTCTTCCCCAACTCACCCGATTCACCCAGACGTTGACCAAATCGCGCTATGCCAAATCAATGATGGAAAGGACACGACGACTGGGATAGATGAAACGACGCAAGGGGTACAGTTCTCAAGACCTCCGGAGGAGGATATAATTACAGTGGTGGAGAAAAGGGGTAGATTACACGGCAGAGTGAGGTAAAAGACACAGAAGAGATGGGCACTTAAATACAATCTTATCTATTCCCGGACAGACCACAGACAAACGGAACAAGGCTGACTTACACAGGGATTGATGGCAGGGAGGGACAGGTAGTTCGATGGCACAAGGTGCACCTTGGCTCGGGGACAGGATAAAGCACGGTCCAGTCCAGAAGATGCGGGGAGGCCTCACAGCGCTCGGAGGTGGTCTTGCTTGCTCCAAGCTCAGCGCGCATCTGACGTCACCTCCCTCTCCCTGCGCATGCTCAGCGGGGAGTGACACGCCCTCGGCTGGTTGGCTCCGCCCCACTGGGGCCGGTCCGCCGCTTCCATTGGGTGCGGGGGTTACCGGGCTCCGCCCTTGACGAGGAGCTGACAGGGAGCCCCTATTTGGTAACCCCGTCGAGCACATGTTCGATGGCGGCTCGTTGGGAAGGCCTGGTGCCCTCCCAACACCCCCTACCAACCAAGCCGGAGTGAGGACGCGCACTTCCCGTGCCCGCCGCTGCCGTTGTTGTTGTTGTTGTTGTTGTTGCTGAACCGTGAGGAAGAGCTGCGGGGAGGTATCGGGAGGTCCTAAACTTCCTAACGGTGCCATACAATCACATTCTGGTGCAACGAAGGGTCAGAATTAATGGAAACGAGTCCTTAACTGACATAGACTAAGAATAACTAGCAAGATGTCCTATAGTTGTCTTACATGAGATGCGGTGAACCTGGGCACGACATTTAATGGGGGAAATAGGGGGGAGGTCGGGTCTACAGAGTGTTGTTTACAGAAAATGGGACTAGGGAATGGGGGATTGGGGATAGTTGGGAAGTATTGAGGAAATAGGGGAATATTTACAAGCGGATATGGATGGATGCAAATCCCATATCCACAACATTGCACCCTTCTCTACCTAGGGGCGTCCCGACCCGATAAATTTTTACCTACTTTAGTGTGGCACTCAGATGTAGTTCCCTCTACTATTAACTCAACCCTGAGTGCGACAGTTTTACAGATGTTCACAAATGAGTAAATATGCCCCCCTGCGACGTTGCACCCTTCTCCTAACAGAAACACACCCACAGGATAACCGAATCGTGGAAAGCATCCTCAAACTAAACATACAGCCGGTAGGGAGCATCATTTATACAAGACTACACTGATATTTACACTACGATCCAGGACCTGTTCTTTGAGGAACACATGCAGATGTTATGCATAGGGAGAGCACGCATGCCAGCATCGATACACCAACCCACGAGTGCCCTGTGGCCCTACAGCCTTTAATAATGTGCAGAGCACCCCGTCCAAGCACCAAAAGCACCACCCCATTACGCACAGTCAGCACCATCCGGTGCACCAATAAAGTGTTCATAAAAATGCACAATTAAGTGTCCATGGTCACCGGTGGTGTCGCAGCCGGCCGATGTTCTGCCGCTGGTCTTGCCTTCATGGAGTGCACTTGGCCTTCTGGCTTCTTTAGAAATAAAGAAAGGCGCCAACTGCGTCCATTTCTGAATTGTGGCCGTCAGGGGGGCCAACTAAAAGTGGTTCACCTGTATGGCATAGGTGCCACGTTGACCCAGAGGTCCATCCACGGGTGGTGCTTGACCGCAAAAGAACTGCGGTCCATTGTGGGCGGCCACAAAAATTGCGGTCCATATGGTGTATCGATCCAGGCAGCAAGCAGCAGAAGTACAGGCCCACAACTGCGGAGCCAGCACCTCTCTCTCCTCTCTCTCTGCCCCAAAGCCAGATCCTCGGAGGTGGGAGACAAAAGAAGACAAGTGAGTAAGGTGGTAAGGGCGCAAAAGTGCACGCAATACAAGGTAATGCACACTGGGGGCACATGGGAACCAGGTGAGACAGGTACGTTCCTACCGTACGCCCCCCCCCCCCCCACCAGGTAACCTACATTGCCCCTCCCTTACCCCTTACTGTATCCACAAAACACAACACTACCCATAAACATCTACTTTACACATCAACAACGTCCCTACTGTCTTCCCCGTTCCTCCCATAAACCAAATTCGTCTTCTCTCCCTCCTAACCAATCAAATTTGCCATTTCCAACTCTCATCAAAATCTGCCATCTCCAACTCAACATCAAAATCTGCCATCACCAATTCATCATCAGTCCCTCCTAAGGAGGGAGAGATGGAATCACCCCAATGTCTCATCCACGTCGTGATGCGTCTCACAAATCCAAACAGCAATTCTCCTTTCCTGCAACACAAAACAAAGAAAACACAGGTGTGGAGTCATCATCATCACCTCAGGTAAGTGGCTGCGTATGGTGCGACAGGTTCATCAATCCTAACTATTTCCTAAATGACTTTAACAACTTTACATTACCCGGGGTCTTTCTCCTGCCAAACCATTGGCCCTCATTACTCTATGTGGTTCGAAGAACCAAAATCCCATTGACCATCTGTGGTGCACACTGCACACCATCAATTTGGGTCTCACTCCCCGATTCAACACTCGGTGCCCCCGCACAATTTCGGTGGCTGGGTCGTGTGACGCTCCCAGCTGGTCCACCCACCTGCACACCTCCACCACTGTTGTTGCCTACCGAGCTCACCTGCTCCTCACCCTAACCTAACTAACTGGGGAAGGCCCTCTCGCACTCTCACCCCCTCAGTGCCCTCTCTGGCATGGGCTGCCCGATCCACACCCGGGATCCTCAGGCACCCACTGACACTAACGGCTCCCAGAGCCCACCTGCGGCCTCACCTGGCCGACATCTAACAGTGGCGGAGTGCCCAACCATTCACACTCATACTAACAGGCCACACGACCAGCCAATTTCACCACACCAATGCACCCATCCACAATACCATTCTGCAACCGCACCACAAATCCCAATATCCAACCACAATTTACCTATACCTTCTACCTATTCTTTAAACTACCCTCCCCGGGTACTCGTGAAAAGTGGTCCACACTTCCCCCATCCACACCTTCGCACCATGCACACCACTCCGTACCACTTACTCCAACTCTCTCCACACCACTCATTCTCTGCTCCATATATTCCACACACCTGTACTTGCACACCTGTGCTCTCATACTTGGTGCCGCCTGCACCCTTCTCTCCCCCAAGCGCATTCGCGCTGATCCACAACACTCACTACTCACCATGACACTCATCCGCAATGCTCTCTCATTCATCACTTGTACACTCACACACACCTCGGAGCATTGCCTCACCGATGCCTCATTTGAAGCTGCTCACCAGCACTTCCATTCACACTGCATCATCTGCTCTGTCTACTCCCTTCGAAAACTCGCGCTCCTCCGTCTTCCCTTACACTCAGCACTCCCACGTCATTATCATCCACACTAATCTACCTGCGTCCCCACTACAGGTATCAGTCACTAACTAACCTTAACGTTACCTAATGTCAATCTCTAGATCCCTACACACGATATATCCTAACCCTCCCGGGCTAGTTTTCACTGCCATCAACCCCATAAGCTAGTGCTCCTTTGCCCCCGTTAACCCATGTTTCACCCCTTTGATCCCATTGTCTAACCCCTCAAATTTAGCTTCTAGCCGTTCCCCCATTTCTCCCATTTTGCCCCCCATTTCTCCCATTTTGCCCCCCATTTCGCCCCCCATTACCCCCAATTGCTCACTCTGAGCCCTTATTTGCTCACTCTGAGCATCCATCCGGTTCCCCATTTCGCTCCCCAATCGCTCACTAGCAGCCCTCATTACCCCCATTTGCTCACTCTGAGCCTCTATACTGTTTTTCAAACCTCCAATTTGGTCTCCCATTTGTCCCATAAGGGCACTCATTTGCAGGAAAAAAAGGTTCGAATCCACCAGCGGCGCTGCTACGGTCGCGGGCGCGGTCGCCGTAGCCATGTGCGAGGCGCCAGTTTGCGCGCCCGTAACCTCGTGCGCGAGGACGCCATTTTGCGAACCTGCCGCCCTCACTGCTTCGCTCTCCTCATGTCCCTCAATTTGGTCCTGGATCGACCCTGCCTCACTCTCCTCTACCGGAACCCAGCCGTCTTGATCTCCCATAGCGCGACTTTCAAAATTCGGGTTTTTTGTAAAACAAAATCAAATTTCAGTGACTTGTAATTTTGAGCGCGTTAAGCGCGCTTCGGGTCCGTATCTCACTCCCGACACCAATTGTTACGGACGCGGTTTAGATGTTATTTACCGAGCGGTGGTATTGCCGCGACCTAACATTTCCCCTGATTCTTCCCCAACTCACCCGATTCACCCAGACGTTGACCAAATCGCGCTATGCCAAATCAATGATGGAAAGGACACGACGACTGGGATAGATGAAACGACGCAAGGGGTACAGTTCTCAAGACCTCCGGAGGAGGATATAATTACAGTGGTGGAGAAAAGGGGTAGATTACACGGCAGAGTGAGGTAAAAGACACAGAAGAGATGGGCACTTAAATACAATTTTATCTATTCCCGGACAGACCACAGACAAACGGAACAAGGCTGACTTACACAGGGATTTATGGCAGGGAGGGACAGGTAGTTCGATGGCACAAGGTGCACCTTGGCTCGGGGACAGGATAAAGCACGGTCCAGTCCAGAAGATGCGGGGAGGCCTCACAGCGCTCGGAGGTGGTCTTGCTTGCTCCAAGCTCAGCGCGCATCTGACGTCACCTCCCTCTCCCTGCGCATGCTCAGCGGGGAGTGACACGCCCTCGGCTGGTTGGCTCCGCCCCACTGGGGCCGGTCCGCCGCTTCCATTGGGTGCGGGGGTTACCGGGCTCCGCCCTTGACGAGGAGCTGACAGGGAGCCCCTATTTGGTAACCCCGTCGAGCACATGTTCGATGGCGGCTCGTTGGGAAGGCCTGGTGCCCTCCCAACACCCCCTACCAACCAAGCCGGAGTGAGGACGCGCACTTCCCGCGCCCACCGCTGCCGTTGTTGTTGTTGTTGTTGTTGCTGAACCGTGAGGAAGAGCTGCGGGGAGGTATCGGGAGGTCCTAAACTTCCTAACGGTGCCATACAATCACATTCTGGTGCAACGAAGGGTCAGAATTAATGGAAACGAGTCCTTAACTGACATAGACTAAGAATAACTAGCAAGATGTCCTATAGTTGTCTTACATGAGATGCGGTGAACCTGGGCACGACATTTAATGGGGGAAATAGGGGGGAGGTCGGGTCTACAGAGTGTTGTTTACAGAAAATGGGACTAGGGATTGGGGATAGTTGGGAAGTATTGAGGAAATAGGGGAATATTTACAAGCGGATATGGATGGATGCAAATCCCATATCCGCAACAATATTTAATACAGAACCTCATGTTTGCAGTACTTCAATTTAAATAGGGGTTTAATGGGGCGGTGTATAAGGTCGGGGCTGCTTGTGGACTACTTCAATAGCACGAAACCTTCAGATTTTAAAAAAAGGATGAATAAAATAATTGTTTTATTAAAATTTAAGTAAAATTTATGCAAGTGTGACACATTTGTGCCATCCCAGATGATGATGTTGATGTTGTTGATGATGATGATTATGATGATGATGATTGTTGTAACTGTGAAATGATTGAACTTGCAAATGGGGATGTAAAAAGGTGTTCACGCCAAAGTCTCTTACTCTTTTCTAACATTCCTCTGACACCTTGATACCAAACTGCTTGTCCACCTTTTGCTAAGCAACCTGCCATAAAAAAAACATGCCAGGATCAATTTAACGATTGCAAATTAGTGCGCCTACAGGAAGTCTTTTATCTTCCCTATTGGCTGTGTCGTGTTCTTTTCATCCGGCAGAAAATCGGTTAAAACCCCTTGCCCTTGCACCTCATTAATGCAAGGGATTCTTCAAAACATTTTAAAAGTATCAATCTATAATTATATGTCACAACTTATTCTTCTTTTAAATTTGTGACGCCAGAAAATCAGGTGCATTCTTCATAACAATATTTACATTTTGAATATCTTATGATTTGTTGAAGCCTACTTCTTCATTAACGGCCCCAGCTATTCCAACCTTCTTCTATTCCGAATATCAGCAAAAGTACCTGTCCCCAGTGATGGGAAAAACTCTTACACGCTCTTACACAACCCTCGACCTAGTATACAAAAAAGCAAGCAATTAAAAATGATTTTTTAAACCAAATTGAAAAAAATATTATACCCAGGTGCACACCCTTAGGGTGCCCTTAGTATGCACACACAGTCTCAAGTTTCTAGCTGTCATCGTCATGGAGCTATGGAGCTGACAAACACACATATACACAAACAGGATATTTAATTAGCTTATATGACCACACCTTGCTTTGCTGTCCGTGCAGATGAGGAGTAAAATTGTCCCTTTGGGGTGCTTAGCTCATTGCAATGTGGAAAATCCATTACATTGACAAGTTAGACATTCTGACCTGCTAGGCACACATACGTGTTTCATTCGAATAAAATTCAAATCATGCCAATTGTCTGTTTTTTGACCGCCTCTGTTCTCCTTTATTCCTCGCTTATTTTCCTGTCCGTTCATTCCCATGCTGATTGTGCCCAATTGTTGCCCTGTTACTCCATTGTCAGTTCAACCACTTTCTCTTCCATCAGCATTGCTATTACAGAAAAAACCCCTACAATGGCACTCTTTGACGTAATGACGTCACGACCAAGATAGATTCAAATCCCTTCAGCTGTTCTCAAGTATCACATTTTTACCTGGCACGACCACTGACTTTTGACCTTTAATGCAGAAATCGAATCGCTTCATCTCTTCATTGTAATATATACTTATACCAAGTTTGGTTAAAATTCCATCACTGGTTCACAAATTATCGCAGTAACAGAATTTTGAACTTCTGACCTTTAATCTCTCAACCCCATAATACAATCCGTTTATCTATATATATATATATATGAAGTTATATATGCCTGTTGTTTCTGTAGACTAAGAAGAAGACCTTTGTTGGTCGAAAGCTTGTCAAAAATTAAAGATCGACGTCCTGAAGCTACGTCGGCATCTGATTTAATCTCCCGATTTTATATATATATATATATATATATATATATATATATATATATAAATATATATATATATATATATATATATATATATATATATATATATATATATATATATATATATATATATATATATATATATATAGACAGACAGACAGACAGACAGACTTGGCATTTAATATGGAATATTTTTTTTGTGGGGGTGAACTTACTTTTCAAGATGACTTAGAACCAAAAGTTCATTGGAATTATGTTGAAATTATTCTAGATTTTGTTAATGTGACGTTTAAAAAAAACAAAAACCACATTTGACATTTCGAAGCAAATAAATTGATCCTCGAAAGTGATGTAAACTGATATCGAACTCAATTCACGGACAGTACTGTGTTAAACTTCTGTACGTTTTCCAGAAGTATCTCTTTATTTTGCACATTAGCCAAAAAAAATTTCAACAAAAACAAAAGCTAAATTATGACTTGGATTACGGACAGTAAAATTACAGTTCAGTACTTCGTGTAACCCCCATGAGCATTCAGGAGAGCACGTACACGTTGAGGCATGCTGTTCACGAGATTTGCCAAGGTTTGGACAGGAATCGCTTGCCATGCAGTGACTATAGTCTGCTGCAATTCACGCACAGAGGTCGGCTGCTGGTCCAAGTTGTCGATTTGATGCGTTAATTCCATAGGTGGGCGCGATTCGGAAAATTTTAAGTCCGCTTACCGCTTATCCGCTCCGCCAGCCCGTGTAGTCCGATTCGCTTATCCGCTTCAGCGGCCGAAAATCTTAGTCCGCTTACCGCTTATCCGCTTAGATTCGATTTTTTTAAAGCGCTTCGACGTTTTTAAAGCGATTTTTGACGTTTCTAAAGGGAATTTAATGCTTTTTAAGCCTAAATAGCCATTTCCAACTACTACAAAGACAAACAAAGCTTTTAAGATCAAAAATATACATTTTTATTTAAATAAAATTTATTCAAAATTTATTGAAATAAAGTTTTCCACTCGACTCTACTCTACTCTACAGTTAATTTAAATATAATTTTAATATATGCAAGTAACATTAAAGAAAAATCAATTTGCCCATCCTTTCTTTGACAAGAGAGTCTACTAGTCAACAGACTAGCAGTCTGTTGACTAGTCCTCGTCTTCCTCCTCCACCTCCACCTCGTGGGCCTTCTTGAGGATTTGGAGGTTGCCCTTCATGAAGACGAGGGCCTCGAAGTTCGGTGCAGCCAGGGCCGACCTCTTAGGCCTGAGGATGTCCGACCCGTAGCTGAACACGCGCTCGACCGAGGCAGAGCTCGGGAGCGGCGTGTTATGCCTGAGAAATAGAGTTACCCAAGCATCACGGAACTCGAGCGGGAAGAGATTGGGCGAGAGCTGTAACGTTTGGTTATTCAGACACAAACAAGTCAACAAGATGGCGGGCCAACGGACTGCCGTTTATTCGTCATGGTGTCGTGTCGTGAACATGCCGTAAACCATGACGTGAACATAACGTCATGATGTAATGCGTTATGTTACAACCATGTCGTAAACCATGACGTGAACATAACGTTATGATATAATGCGTTATGTCGCAAGAGCCGAGTTGTTAGGGTTTCACTTATTATTCACTTAAATAAATATTCACAATTCTAGAGTAACGGCTCAGGCTAACAGCTGATTTGGTGAATCGCGATGCGCTTTAATTTTTCGGTAGTCCGCTTACGCTTATCCGCTTCGGTTTCCGGGGGTTGTTCCGATTCGCTTATCCGCTTCGAAAACGTTAGTCCGCTGCAGCGGATAAGCGGATAAGCGGACTTTCGAAGCGGACCGCCCACCTTTGGTTAATTCTGCCCACAAGTTCTCTATCGGATTCATATCCGGGGACATGGCAGTCCACTCCATATGCTCTACACCACGTTCAGCAAGAAAGTGTTGGATCATGCGAGCACGATGAGGCCGTGCATTGTCATCTTGGAAGACAAAGTTGCCTCGAAAGGCTGCACGAGCAAATGGAAGCAATCTTTCTTCCAGAATGACCCTGTATTTGAACTGGTTCAGGTTTCCATTCAGAACAACCAGGTCAGTTTTGCCCCCTGCATGAAAAGCAGCCCAAACGGTCACCCCACCACCTCCAGCTTGGACTCTTGGCACTATACAATCTTCGTTGTGGGCTTCATGCACTTGTCTGCGCACTCGGACGCGGCCATCTTGACGATAGACCAGAAATCTAGACTCGTCACTGAAGGTCACGTGATTCCAGTGTCCTGGCTGCCATTGACGGTGCTCTCTGGCCCACTGCAATCGGCGCTGGCTGTGCTGTCTGGTCAGGCGTGGCTTTCTCAGGGGACGCCTGGCATGATAGCCTGCTTGAACAAGTCGTTGGTTGACCAGCCTTCTGGATACAGGCACATTTGTCAGTTGATGCCACTCAGCCCTACGCCGATTAGCTGACTTGGTACGGCCATTGCAGACTAACCGGTCCAGCTGGCGATCACCTCTCCTTGTGGTTCTGCGTGGACGTCCTGGCCTCAGTATTGGAGTAGGGACACCCCTCTGAGCATTTCGTTTCAGGATCTTTGACACCTGACCTTGAATGATGCCATACTGCCGAGCAATAGCATGCTGTTTCATGCCAGAATTTCGTAAAGCCACCACTCCATGACAAACAGCATTGTCAAGTTGACGGACCATCTCCGGAGGAAGCGGCAATAACTTTTGTAGACGTGCAGCAGTTGTTTTCACCTAATACAGAACGCAACAACCCTTGTATACCCGATTGTGAAGCCAATCGTCAAATGTACCTGTCCTTACATTTTGTCACGCCACCTGTGATATAATCCTGTTATTGACTTCTTGCTGCGAAAGACATTCAGTGACATGGTTCTTTCAACAAAGACATCACCGAAGGGTAAAAGAAACTCACCAGATTGATATACTGAGTTCAGAAAGTAAACCCAAGTCAAGAAAAAAAAAAAAATTCCATATTAAATGCCAAGTCTGTATATTGTTGCGGATCCGGGGGTCGGCGCTCCCCTTACCAAGGGGGGGTTAATCCCCTTGTCTTTTACACTGGCCGATCCTCCGTTCCTGGAAATTATAACGCTCCTTTGCGGGGTCGAGATTGTCCAGGGTGATTGGTCAAGATGGACTCCCAAATACCTGCTTACCAATCCGCTCGAACCACGGACAGATGGAAATTGCCGAGCGGTTTAGCAATCCACGATTCGAGCCGTTAGCAATAGACTAACCCGATTCCGAGCGATTGGCCAAATCGTGCCACCGGTACTCAATTGAGGAAATCACGAAAGCGATCGGATGAGAGGAAACCAAGGTAAAGGGAGAACAAAGATTTATTAATTACGTACAAGAAAACCCAAAGAGGAAACAAAAGAAGGGCATGTACAAGGGAAGAAGAAGAAGCAGCAGACACAGGGCAATCTTTTCCACTCTTAATTATCACGCCCATGACAATACAGACAGACTTACACGAAAGGGGAATAGCAGGAAGGAGGAGAAGGTCCAGACAGATGGTTCACGCTCCACTCCGGTCCACATATTCCACTCTGGTTCATGCTCCGGTTCCTCCGCGAAACCGGGCAGGCAGCGCGGTTGATATTGCCGCGGTATTGTCGGCGCGAGCGGACCGACTCTCTCACTCAGCTTCGTGTCTGGTCTCGTTCTCTGGTACCTCTTTGGCTCTCCTGCTCTGCCTCACAACCTCCTCAACCTCTTCTCTCACCACGGCTCTCTGGCTCTCCCGTCTGCTCTCGGTGTTCGACTCTTGAAGTAGTCCCACGCAAACACTTTTATTACGCGCTCGCGTATCAAACCGCATGCCTTTCAGGTCCGCCTACCGGTGAACATGCCTCGGCCCTGATTGGTCGTGAGGGTTCACCGGCTCCTCCCTCCGTGATACGTTGATGGGGCCACGCCTCGCTCCGCCAACACCTCCCCCTTTTTCTCCAGCTTGACCGCGTGGTTAATGGCGTTTGGAGCCAGCGCTGCGGCTGGCAGAGACGCACAATCCAATTTGGAGGGAGGCAAAGCCGCAAAATGAATATTATTGAAAAGGGGCCTAGGTTATTTGATTAATACAACGCAGAGTCAAACTATTGGAAACAGAGCCTTACCTGAAACACATACTAATGAGATAACTGAAGAAGGTCCTATGGTGTCCTATGTGTTGCAAAATGGACTAGCTAGGGTGCGACCTTTGACCTTTGGAAGATGCGGATATTTACAGGGAATTATTTACAAGGCTTATTATTTACAAAGTGAAGGTTCTAAAAACCATAACACTGCACCCTTCTCTCCTCCAGGCACGTTCCGTGCCGACTAAACTTTAACTTAGTGTGACACTTAGGTGTAGTAACCCTCTACTTTTAACCTCACCCTGAGTGCGACATTTTTAAAACTAGATATGTCCCACCTGCTGCGTTGCATTCTACCTAACTGACTCACGCCCACAGACTAACCGAATTGCGGAATTAATTTTCAAACTAAACATTTACGGTGGGGAGCATTATTTACAAAGACACTATTTTTATTATTTACAAAACTACACCCAGGATCTGTCTTTTTGGGAAACAAAAGCAGAACTTTTGAAAAGAGGAAAGGTCATGCCATGCACTGCACTGTACCAATACACCATACCCACATGCACAGAAATGCACAATCAAATAATAAGGTGCACTAAAAAAACAAAAGCACCACCATGCATGAAAATCACCATCCAGTGCACAGTCATACATTTCAATAAGTAAATGAACTGGCGTCTTCTCAGGTGGGCCGATGGCTGCTGGGCCGATGTTTCTGGGCGTTTTCCTTGCTTGCTGCCTATTCAATAATAAAAGGGCACAAACCTCATCCACTTTTTCTTTTCTTTTTTAATTATGGCCAGCAGGGGCCAACTAAGGGTGGTCCACCTGCATGGCTTAGGTGCCACCTCAACCATGGTCCGCAAGCAGATGCCACTGGCCACAATGGCCGGTCCCCAGCAGAGGTGCCAGGCCCCAAAACGTGGGGTCCATATGTGGTGCTCGGCCACAAAAACGTGTGGTCCATAAAGTGGTGTACCAGTGCAGGCCGGAGGAAGCGGAGGTGCGGGCACACAACTGCAGTCACCTGTGCACTTCCCCCAGGCCCAAAAGAAACAAATCCGTGAGTGGGGGAAGGAGGACAAGCAAAGCAGCGGGGCAAGATCGCAAGGGTACACGTTAACACAAGGTAATGCAGAGTGAGGTGCGCTGGAGAGCGAGCGGAGAAAGCTCGTCCCTAGCATACGTTCTCCCCCTGTCACCTAATCTACCCTTGACCCTACCCGGTATTTACACAATTTACAAATCCGTCGCTAACATCCTGTCTTCCCCTTATCTCCCCTCTATGCCAAATTCGTCATCAATCCCTCCTAAGGAGGAAGAGATGGAATAACCATAATGTCACCCCACGTCGTGATGCATCTTACAACCAACCAAACATTTGCTCAAAACTGTGGTGTGGAGTCCTGTCACCTTGGGCGAGTGGATGCGGATGGTGCGAAGAGATTTCCAATCCTAAACTACCTTCTAAATGACTTTAACACACGTTACACGACCCGGGGTTTTTCCCTGCAAAACCATTGGCCATTTTTACTCTATGTGGTTCTAAGAACCGAACTCCCATTGAACATACTGTGGCGCTCACCAATTTGGGGTCTCACTCCCCCGATTCTACTCCCTGTGCCCTCGCACAATTTCAGAGCTGGGTCGTGTGGCTCTCCCAGCGGGTCCGCTCACCTGCACACCACCGCCACTGTAGTTGCCTCCAGAGCTTACCTGCTCCTCACCCTAACCTACCTGGGGAAGGCCCTCTGGCTCCCTTACCCCACTACCGCCCTCTCTGGCGTCAGGCTACCTGGGTCCGTCCTTCGGATCCTCGGGCCCACTTGAACACTAACTGGCTCCCAGAGCCTACCTGCGGCCTCACCTGGCCGACAGACTAACAGTGGCGGAGTGCCCATTTAACCATATGTACTAACAGGCCACACGCCCAGCCAATTTCACTCCTCTAATGCACCCAACACAACACTTCTGTGCGACTACCCACACCACAGATGCCAATATCCAACCACAATTTACCTACTCCCTCTACCTACTTTTAAACTACCCTCCCCGGGTACTCGTGAATGGGGTCCATCCTTCCCCCATTCACTCTTTCGCACAATACAGTCCACTCCACGTATTCCACACTCCTCACTCCACACCATTCACTCCAGACCATTCACTCCAGACCACCTATTCCATCCAACCATTCTCACTTGCCACCATGCAAGTCAATCACCCAATGCACAATCACACCTTTCACAATACTCTGCTCATGCACTTTCTACACACACACCCAGCATTCACAAGCATTGCCTCTCAATTCCTCATTTCATCCTAAACTTAAAGTTCATACACACAGCATCATTTAAACTATCTGGTTTTCCCTCTAACTTAGTGCTCCCCGTGTTCCCTTATACTATTGCACATCCCACGTCGTTAACATCCATCTAACCTATTCTACGTCCCCTCTACAGATATCAATGTCACTACTTAAATCTAACGTTACCAATGGTCATTTTCTAGATTCCTATACATTAACCTAACCCTCCCAGGCTAGTTTACACAGCCAATCCCCATAAACCATGTAGCTCATGTGCCCCAAAACGTGAGGCGAATGGTAAAACTACCATTCGCCATCACTATCACTACTACCATCAGTCCATTAAACTACGAGCCTCGGTGCGGGAATTGCATGTTCACAGCTCAGCTTCGAAAAGCCGGCTATGTGTGCGGATGGTCAGTCTCCTGTGGTTGGGTCCGTCCGGCATAGATTCTGGGGAGGAGGTTTGGTCGGGCCAAGGCTCCAAGCACCATCCCGGCGTGGGGCCTTGCGCTCCCAAGCACGATGGCCCAGCCTTGCCCGGCCGGAGCGCCGCCACCACAAGGGGGCGCTGCTCCGACCCCTCCTACCTCCCCTCGAACCGGGCCGCCCGCTTTGCCTGGCAAAGCGTGGAATCAACCGTACAGGGCGGAGCCCGGCCCGAATCGTGCACGGCGCTCTGAGCAGGAGCGACGCGACTACGATCCCGGCCGGCTCCCGCAGCACACAAAGAGCATCACGCCCCTGAGCGCTCGCGTCAGCTATACGTCAGCCTAAACGCTGCTTTGGTTAACGTCGATGCTCCCATTGCATGCTCACACCATGCGTTCTTTTTCTTATTCACACATCCAGGCGTCTCAGCGCCTCTCATGCATTCCACACATGCCTTCAATCCCACCACCGCACTCTGTTACACACCACTCGCTGTTTGCACACTCCATAACACACTTCTCTCGCGCACCGTCTTGCGCACTCTCCCTTGGTACGTACTCCGTACCACTCATGGGGGTGCACTCTTGCATCCACCCATTCAGCGCACACCTACTCACGGGTGTGCAATCCCTCGTCGCACACCCAATCACGCGCTCCACAACCAACTCAGGTGTGCATTCTCGCACACTCGCCACAACCAACTCACTCTCTGTATCACATTCATCACACATACACTCCGATGTGCATTCATCCTCACTTCCACACTCTGTAACACACTCACTCTTCGACGCACACTTTTTTCTTACACGCGCGCCATTTCCATTCACACAGCGCACCACGGACCTCCCACAAACGCCCGCGGTATGCTGGAATCCCAAGCGTGCGAAAATTCTTTTTGCGCTGAACACCTTCCCGCAAAACCTCTTAGCACCATATATCACACGGCTCACCTTTGGGATTCTTCTTCTTCGCCGCTCCAACACCTGCAAATCTTTATTCGGGTCAATAAGCACGGCATCATGATGCGAGCACGGACTTTGCATGCATTCCATTTCTTCACCCCGCGAGTGCTCTTCTAAGTCCGGCGTCTGCTTAATCCCAATTTCCACTATAATTAATTCTTTAATTTCTTTTTCCGCCGCTGCACATGAATTTGCCCTGTCCAATTCGGCGGCCATCGGGTTTTTCACACCCCGCGTCGCGAATTCTATCCCGGTCCACCCGGCTGTGCCTTGCTCTGGCTCACTCAACCTGTGCTCCTCGAGTCGCGTTACCTCGTCGCGTACAAATGCGACCTCCTCGCCCACCTTGCGGTTTTTGTCCTTCCCAATCTTTTCTATTCGGTCACCCATTCTGTTTCCCAATCCTTCAATTTGGTTTCCTAATCCCCCCAATCTGCTTCCTAATTGCTCACTATTGGCCCTCATTTCTCCCATCTCTTACTCAATCCCCACATTTGGCCACCCAATTCATGCCTCTCCCATGTGGCTCTGTCCCCCTCCAGTTTGATGGACGCCTGTATTTGCGTCATAAATTGCGCCATGAGGGCTTGCATGTCACCCACCCCCAATTGCGCAGCGGGCGCGGCCCTCGTCGCCACGTGCGAGGCGCCACCATTTTGTGCGCCTGCAACCCCCTCTACTGCATCCTCCTTAACCTCCTCTTCCATTTCTCCCAATTGTTCCCTGGGGTCCTGGGTTGCCTCTAACTCCTCTTCTATCTCCCCCACCGGCATCCGATCGCCTTGATTATTCATGGCACGATACAATTTGGTTGTTAATAAAAATTTCCGCCGCTCGTAATTTTGACCAAATTTTTTCACAGTGTCCAAAATTTGGTTCGGGTCCCAAATCCCACTCCCTAACACCAATTGTTGCGGATCCGGGGGTCGGTGCTCCCCTTACCAAGGGGGGGTTAATCCCCTTGTCTTTTACACTGGCCGATCCTCCGTTCCTGGAAATTATAACGCTCCTTTGCTGGGTCGAGATTGGCCAGGGTGATTGGTCAAGATAGACTCCCAAATACCTGCTTACCAATCTCTCCGCAAAGCAGGGAGATAATTTCCGCTCAAACCACAGACAGATGGAAATTGCCGAGCGGTTTAGCAATCCGCGATTCGAGCCGTTAGCAATGGACTAACCCGATTCTGAGCGATTGGCCAAATCGTGCCACCGGTACTCAATTGAGGAAATCACGAAAGCGATCGGATGAGAGGAAACCAAAGTAAAGGGAGAACAAAGATATATTAATTACGTACAAGAAAACCCGAAGAGGAAACGAAAGAAGGGCGTGCACAAGGGAAGAGGAAGAAGCAGCAGACACAGGGCAATCTTATACACTCTTAATTATCACATCCATGACAATACAGACAGACTTACACGAAAGGGGAATAGCAGGAAGGAGGAGAAGGTCCAGGCAGATGGCAGGGGAGGAAGGTGTCCGGGCAGATGGTTCAGGCGTTGAGGTCCGGCTCCAGGTTCACGCTCCACTCCGGTCCACGTATTCCACTCTGGTTCACGCTCCGGTTCCTCGGCGAAACCGGGCAGGCAGCGCGGTTGATATTGCCGCGGTATTGTCGGCGCGAGCGGACCGACTCTCTCACTCAGCTTCGTGTCTGGTCTTGTTCTCTGGTACCTCTTTGGCTCTCCTGCTCTGCCTCACAACCTCCTCAACCTCTTCTCTCACCACAGCTCTCTGGCTCTCCCGTTTGCTCTCGGTGTTCGACTCTTGAAGTAGTCCCACGCGAATGCTTTTATTACGCGCTCGCGTATCAAGCCGCATGCCTTTTAGGTCCGCCTACCGGTGAACACGCCTCGGCCCTGATTGGTCGCGACGGTTCACCGGCTCCTCCGTTCGTGATACGTTGATGGGGCCACGCCTCGCTCTGACAACTCCTCCCCCTTTTTCTCCAGCTTGACCGCGTGGTTAATGGCGTTTGGAGCCAGCGCTGTGGCTGGCAGAGACGCGCAATCCAATTTGGAGGGAGGCAAAGCCGCAAAATGAATATGATTGAAAAGGGGCCTAGGTTATTTGATTAATACAACGCAGAGTCAAACTATTGGAAACAGAGCCTTACCTGAAACACATACTAATGAGATAACTGAAGAAGGTCCTATGGTGTCCTACGTGTTGCAAAATGGACTAGCTAGGGTGCGACCTTTGACCTTTGGAAGATGGGGATATTTACTGGGAAATATTTACAAGGCTTATTATTTACAAAGTGAAGGTTCTAAAAACCATAACAATATATATATATATATATATATATATATATATATATATATATATATATATATATATATATATAACAATATATATATATAACAATATAACAATATATATATAACAATATATATATATATAACAATATATATATATATAACAATATATATATATATAACAATATATATATATATAACAATATATATATAACAATATATATATATATATAACAATATATATAACAATATATATAACAATATATATAACAATATATATAACAATATATAACAATATATAACAATATATATATATATATATATATATATATATATATATATATATATATATATATATATATATATAACAATATATATATATATATATATATATATATATATATATATATATATATATATATATATATATATATATATATATAACAATATATATATAACAATATATATATATATATATATATATATATATATATATATACAGTCTGGTGAAAAAGTAAGTACACCCCATGTAAAGTTTTGACTTTTTCAACATATTTCAACATTCAGCTATTTGATCTTCATTTCAACAATATTGATAGATGAAGGTGATATAATATAACAAATATCATGAAACATTTACATTTTGTAGTCCATTGTATAATTTAAATAAACATAAATGCAAATTTTGCATGTGGAAAAAATAAGTACACTCTTGGCTCTAATAGGTGGTATTGCCCCCTTTGGCAGAAACAACCTCAAGTAGGCATTTCTTATAACTGTCTACCAGTCTCTGACATCGACTGGGAGAAATTTTTGCCCACTCCTCCATGCAGAATTCTTTCAGCTGTGCGATGTTTGAGGGGTTTCTTGCATGCACAGCTCGTTTCAAATCCCCCCACAACATCTCGATGGGATTTAGATCCGGGCTTTGACTTGGCCATTCCTGAACCCTCCATTTCTTTCTTTTCAGCCATTCCTTGGTGGATTTACTGGTATGTTTAGGGTCATTCTCATGTTGCAAGGTCCACCTTCGGTTGAGGTTCGACTTTCCGACAGATGGCCTCACATTATCCTCAAGCACCCTCTGGTACAATGAAGAATTCATAGTGGATTATATGATGGTGAGCTGCCCAGGCCCTGATGCAGCATAGCTGCCCCAAACCATAATATTTCCACCACCATGCTTTACAGTTGGTATCAGGTTCTTGTGGTCAAATGCTGTCTTTGGTTTTCGCCAAACATGTCTTCTGGTACTGTGGCCAAATAGCTCTACCTTTGACTCATCTGTACAGAGCACATTGCTCCAGAAGTGCTGGTCTTTGCCTAGGTGTTCATTGGCAAACTTTAGTCTTGCCCTAATGTTCTTGCTGGACAGCAAAGGTTTCCTCCTGGCACACCTCCCATGTAGATCAAATTTGTGCAGCCTCTTTCTAATGGTAGACTCGTGCAATTTGACATCAACAGTGGCACGAGCTACCTGTAGGTCCCGTGATGACATTCTGGGGTTCTTAGAGACTTCTTTCAGCATCTTGTGGTCTGCCCTCGGGCTGAACTTGCTGGGGCGGCCTGGCCTGAACAAGTTGGCTGTTGTTTGGAATCTTCTCCACTTGTAGATGATCTTCCGGACAGTCGAATGATTGATTTCAAATTGTTTGGAGATCTTTTTAAATCCCTTCCCAAACTCATAGGCATCTATAACCTTCTTTCTGAAGGCCTCAGAGAGCTCTTTTGATATTGGCATGGTGACGCCGCACACTTCAACAACAAAGAGCAAACCAAACTAAATGTCTGAGGTTTAAACAAGACAGGTTCCTCCAAGATCCTCTATAACGATGTTCTTATCATTTGCACCTGAGCTGGTGCACCTGATTCTAATTTTAGGTATTTTAAGTAGTGATAAATGTCGGGGTGTACTTACTTTTTCCACATGCGAAATTTGCATTTATGTTTATTTAAATTATACAATGGACTACAAAATGTAAATGTTTCATGATATTTGTTATATTATATCACCTTTATCTATCAATATTGTTGAAGTGAAGATAAAATAGCTGTATGTTGAAAAAGTCAAAACTTTACATGGGGTGTACTTACTTTTTCACGTGACTGTATCTGTACCAAGTTTGAATGAGATCACTTCAGCTGTTTTCAAGTTATAGGCCTATTACAGACTTTGACCTTTGACCTCTTGGCCCCAAATTCTAATCAGTTAATCTTTACATCATTATACATACCTGTACCAAGTTTGAATTGGATCACTTCAGCTCTTCTCAAGTTATAGGCCTATTACAGACTTTGACCTTTGACCTCATGACCCCAAAATCGAATCGTTTCATCTTTACCTCATTATACATACCTGCACTAAGTTTGACTAAGATCCATTCAGCCATTCTCAAGCTATCGTGGTAACGAAAACCTATCATGGATGGACGGACAGCCGGACGGACAACCTGAAAACATAATGTCTCCGGTGAATTTGTCAACGGAGGCAAAAAAATGGTTGTGCATTAAATAAAACGTTGAACATCATTCCTGATGATGGGTCAATGACACGAGCTTTGATTGATGATGTGTTGATGGATCATACGAGCTTGTAGCTTCCTAAGTGATGTGAAAGTAAGCTGTACAACTGCACATTATGGTCCACGAATATCGCTGATGCAAAACCTTCAACAATAAAGAAATGAAAAGCTTGATCGAAAACACATCCTCATCAGGTGGACAGGAAGATCAGTGAGAAGAGGTCAAAGATAAGTCTTGTCTCTTTAGCCAGCTGAGAATCCAAAGCCACTTATCATTGCGAGTTCTGCACAAATACAGGAGGAGTATATGTGCTGGAAACAAGAAACATGGTGCTGTGAAAGTGCAGCTCACCGGTGACCTCAACAGGAAAGGCTACTTGGTTGGAGGATCTCCAGTCACCGAATGCATCGTTTGTTGTTTTTGAGGTTTCCGTTATTTCAGGTGATCCAGGTCCTGCAACGCAGTTGTTGGAAGTCGGGTATGCTAAATACAAGCTCAAGTTATTTTTATTTTTTTCTGATGAAGTTGGTTGAGGAGGATGGGCAGGATAATAGTTTCAAGGCCATTCTCACCGAAACAGCCATATATTTATTGCTTCCACTTCCAGAGTTTAGGGGGAGAAGAAAAAAACAAACAAAAAAAAAAACACCTTTAGAGGCCATTTTTCCCCGCAAGCGGGGGTTGGCCTTTTTCGGGGACCGTGGTTGTTGTTGTTTTTTTTGGTCCACTTTTTGAAGCAATGTTTTACGGCCGGATGCCCTTCCTGCCGCCAACCCTGTTTGTCGCCTTTTTACGACACACAGGGAATTACCAGCGAACTGGTACTCAATTTGCCGACCTCGGAAGGATCACAGGCTGAGTCAACCCCCCTGGCGTTAATTCAGCGATCGACCGGAATTCGAACCCAGGATCCTAGGATCCTAAGCTGGCACCCTAGCCGCTAGCCCAACACCAGGCTGGTGTGTAAAAGGCCTGGTGTTGGGCGAGCGCCTAGGGTGCCGGCTTAGGATCCTAGGATCCTGGGTTCGAATCCCGGTCAATCGCTGAATTAACGCCAGGGGGGTTGACTCAGCCTGTCATCCTTCCGAGGTCGGCAAATTGAGTACCAGTTCACTGGTAATTCCCTGGTTGTCGTTAAAAGGCGGCAAAAAGGGTTGGCGTCAGGAAGGGCATCCGGCCGTAAAACATTGCTTCAAAAAGTGGACCAAAAAAAACAACAACAACCACGGTCCCCGAAAAAGGCCAACCCCCGCTTGCGGGGAAAAATGGCCTCTAAACGGTGGTTATTATGTACTGAGGATTATTAGATTATTTATGGGAAGATTCATACAAATGCATGAACTGCAAGAATTGTATTTGCATTAATAAAGGATTCGGAAGGAAGTTTGCACACGGCTTTGCAAACATATGTCAAGTTTCTTCCTTTTTCAAAACTTGTTTGCTCCCTTGCTCAGGTCAGCGGAATCAATGTCTGCCAAAGGAATCTGCACCGATGATTTATGACCGACTAATAGGACAAAGACAGCAAACTGACTTCCACCTATTATGTAGTACAGGGAGATAACGTTTCAGTAAGAAATACCAGTCAGGGCACAATCCTCTGTGTATTACTGAAGGCAAACAGCACGAGTTTCCCAATGAGGTCGAAGGTCCTATTTCTAACTTACTGGCTGCAGCCTTCACTTGCTACAGCAAAGCATCTCCCATGGGGTGAGTCTCTGCTATGATCCCAGTAATTTTTTAATTTTTATTCTATTTTGGCCTGATGTTCTCCCCAATACAAGTGCAAATCCCAATGAGTATAAGCTGAGTGAACTGTATTAATATATTTTTTCAACTCCCCAAACGGTGAATTGCATCCAGAAACCAGTGCCGAGGCCTAAAAGAAGTCTGTTTACAGTTTATGGCTGCACAGTATCACATCCAATCAGAGGAAGAATTTTTTCCTATTGGTGACTTTTTAACCTCATTTTCATGAATAGTTATATTACTGTTTAAGATGGTCATAATTCCACAAATTGCATTATGAAGTATATACTTAAACTCTTGAAGAGTTACCCTATTCATTGAGCATTTTATTTATTTCATGATTTATTGTGTTAAATTCGAATGGATAGTAAGTTGAAAATGTCAGGATTTAAGCAGAACAAAACACTATCACAGTGTACTTCACTCTTTTAAATTAGTCTTGCCTTTTCCTGCACCAGGGGAGAAAAGCGGAAAGAGTCTGATATTTAGGACAATAATGAACACCATATGGAAGACGGAGCTGAAATGGAGATGCAGCATCCTGTTGTTTGTCAGGACATTGATAATGATAACTAAATCCCCAAGTAAAGAATAGAGATTCCAGAAACTCATGGAGAAAGTTGCTACACATGACACATTGTCATGTGTAGCAACTACATAGTCACATGTCATGTAAAAAGAGGAATGTCAGTGTGCATGTGTCGTTGGTTGTTATCTCCATATGTGGGTTTCAAAATGTGGAATGGAGTCCTCCCAGGTCTCGAAGTATCCACCTCCGTTTCAATGATTCATGGACCAATTTGTGAAGTTTTCTTGTTCTCAAAGTTTTGTTCTGAGGGCTCTTTTGTTGAGGATCGTCACCGAGCCTCAGACAGCTTCCAACTGCAGTTCATTTGTCGTAATATTCTCAGGGGTGGTTTTTAAGATCTCTGTAAGCTTCTTTTTTTTATCATTCCCATTGCTCGAATAATCACTGGTACAATTCCGGTGCTCTTCAGCTTTCAGGATCTTTTCACTTCATTTTTGAGAGCTTGGTATTATTTTCTTGATTTCTACGTTGTTTAGGCCCAAATCGCTGAGGACTGACACCTCAATTAGCAGTGCCATATTTTCTTTTTTGTACCTCAGTACTACATCCATTCACTGTGCTTTATTTTCCATGTTCACGCTTGATGGGATCATTAGGTCATACGTGAGCATTACTTTCTTGTTTTCAGTGATTAATTTTGTTTCATGTTTCCATGAGGTTTCTGGAACTGGGATATTGAAACTTTTGCAGATGCGCCAGTGCATTACTCAACATGCTTTATTGTGCCTTTGGGTGTACAGCTGCTCTGACATGAGTTTTTTTTTTACATCCCGTTAGGAAGTGGCTCGTACTTTCTGTTTCGACCTTGCAGAACCTACACTTGTCTAATTGACTTAGTCCCACCATTTTCTTAACGCCGTTGGTGTAGTGTCCTTGGTCTTGGGCATTTTTAATGATTCGCTCTCCGTCACAGTTGAGCTGACCTTTTCTTCGCCATTCCAAAGAGCCTTCTTGTCTACTTTCAATCTGTCCATTTTTTTCTACCTTCCTGCTCTTTTATCGTTTAACTAGTTGTTGGTGTATATACAGTCACGTGAAAAAGTAAGTACACCCCATGTAAAGTTTTGACTTTTTCAAAATATTTCAACACACAGCTATTTGATCTTCATTTCAACAATATTGACAGATAAAGGTGATATTGAAGCGCGGTGTTACGCGCGCTGCTTGTAAGCAAGGAGGAAGCGGACAACGCGGTAAGTCGTAAGAGTCTTTATTCAAGAGCTCCACTGCAACACTGGAGCGTTCTGGGCTGTGCGCCCGGTGTATATCCCGCGGCCACGCCTACCCCTCGGGCGTGGCCGCCGCCCACTTGGTGCGCGGAATGATGCCCTCGTGCCAGTGAGCTTTCGTGTCCGCCACACGCGCCCCCCCAGAATTCCCACGCACCTGGAGGGCCAGTTTGCGGGGCAAACGGATGACCCGGCCGAAGCGGCCTCTGGCGTCCGGGGTGCAGGGATGCCAGCTGGGATGCCTCCGGCTGCACCCGGGATGGGTGCAGGCTCGGGGGGCGGCGTGCTGGCGGGGCCGGGCGGTGCCGGGGGTGCGCCCGCCGGGGGGCGGCCCCGACGCAGGGGCCGAGCCACCGGCGGTGGGTGGTCGAGGTGGGCCGGCTTGAGGCGGTCTATGGAGACACGGTCAGGAGTGCCGCCGATGTCTAAGGTGAAATGTTTCACCCCGGTCTCCAGCACGCGGAAAGGCCCGTCGTACGGGGGCCGCAGTGGTGTCTGGTGGGCGTCGTGCCGGACGAAGACGTACTCCGCGATGCGAAGCTCCGGAGCGACGTGCGTAGGTGGGTGCCCGTGGTGCGCCGTGGGCACCGGGGCGAACCTCTGGGCGGTCTCCTGCAGCACGGAGCGCTCCTGCGCCGCGGACCATGGTTCCGTGGAGTCGGGGAGGAACTCGCCCGGCACCCGCAGCGGTTGCCCGAAGACCAACTCCGCCACGGATGCGCGCAGGTCGTCCTTGGGCGCCGTCCGGAGGCCCAGCAGCACCCAGGGGAGCCTGTCGACCCAGCCGCCATCGCGGAGGGTCGCCCGGAGCGCGGCCTTCAACGAGCGGTGGAACCGCTCGCGCAGGCCGTTAGCCTGGGGGTGGTAGGCCGTGGTGCGGTGCAGCTGGACCCCGAGCCCCCGCGCGACCGCCCCCCAGAGCTCCGAGGTGAACTGGGGGCCGCGGTCGGACGAGATGTCCGAGGGGGCACCGAACCGGGCGACCCAGGTGGCGATGAATGCCTGCGCGACGTCCGCCGCCGTCGTTGATGCCAAAGGCACGGCCTCCAGCCACCGGGTGGTGCTGTCCATCATGGTCAGGACGTGGGTGAAACTCCGCGAGGGGGGCAGAGGTCCCACCAGGTCCACGTGAACGTGGTCAAACCGATGTTCCGGCACCGCAAACGGGGCCAATGGGGCCTGGGTGTGTCGGTGCACCTTCGCGCGCTGGCACGCGAGGCACGTCCTGGCCCAGCCGCGGACGGCCTTCCGGAGGCCATGCCAGACAAACTTGTCGGCGATCAACCTCTGGGAGGCCCTCCTGCCTGGGTGGGACAGGCCGTGGATGGCATCGAAAATCTGGCGCTGCCAGCCCGCGGGTACGATGGGGCGAGGCCGCCCGAGGGAGACGTCGCACCAGAGGGCCGTGCCCACGCCGTTGAACAGCACCTCGGTGACGCGGAGGCCCGTAACGGCGGTCCGCAAGGCCTGGACGTCGCGGTCGGCGGCCTGGTCCGCCGCCATCCGGGCATAGTCGATGCCGAGGTGGACCGCGTGGGCAACGGACCGGGAAAAGCAATCCGCCACCGGGTTGTCCTTCCCCGCGACGTGCTGGATGTCCGTCGTGTATTCGGACACGGCCGAGAGGTGACGCTGCAGCCGGGCCGACCACGGCTCGGCGACCTTGCCCATCGCGAACAACAGTGGCTTGTGGTCGACGAAGGCCGTGAACGCACGGCCCTCGAGCATATGGCAGAAGTGCCTGACCGCCAGGTGGAGCCCGAGCAACTCGCGGTCGAAGGTACTGTCCCGGCGTTCGGGCGGGCGAAGCTGCCGGCTGAAGAACGCCAGCGGTTGCCAAGCTCCACGCACCCATTGCTCATGCACCGCGCCCACCGCGTAGTCCGAGGCGTCGGTGGTTAGGGCGATCGGTGCATCGGGCGCCTGGTGCGCGAGCATGGTGGCGTTAGTCAAGGCGAGCTTCGCGCCCACGAACGCCGCGTCCATCTGCTCGGTCCAGGTGACATCACCTTTGCCCGGCTTCCCTCGGAGGGCCTCGTGCAGGGGACGCAGGAGCTGGGCGATGCGGGGCAGGAACCGATGGTAAAAGTTTACCATGCCCAGGAACTCCTGGAGCCCCCTGATCGTGCGGGGGCGCGGAAACCCCTTCACCGCCTCCACCTTGGTCGGTAGGGGGACGGCCCCGTGCCTGGTGACGCGGTGCCCCAAAAAGTCGATTTCAGTGACACCGAACCGGCACTTGGCGGGGTTCACGATCAGGCCGTGCTGGCCCAGGCGTTCGAAGAGCGTGCGGAGATGGTGGAGGTGCTCTTCGCGGGACGCGCTTGCGACGAGGATATCATCCAGATAGACGTAGACGAAATCCAAGTCGCGCAAAACGCTGTCCATGAGGCGCTGGAATGCCTGAGCCGCATTCTTCAAACCGAAGGGCATCCGAAGAAATTCGAAAAGACCGAACGGCGTGATGACAGCCGTCTTCGGGATGTCCTCCGGCCTGACGGGGACATGGTGGTAACCGCGTATGAGGTCCACCTTCGAAAAGAATGACATATTCGCCAAGCGGGCGGAAAAGTCCTGAATATGGGGGACGGGGTAGCGGTCGGGGGTGGTGGTGTCGTTGAGACGGCGGTAGTCCCCGCACGGTCGCCATCCCCCGTCGGGCTTGGGCACGATGTGGAGCGGCGACGCCCAAGCACTCTCGGAGCGCCGCACGATGCCGAGCCGCTCCAGTGTAGCAAACTCGGCTTTAGCAACCGTGAGCTTCGTCGGCTCGAGGCGGCGTGCCTGGGCGTAGACCGGTGGCCCGGCGGTGGGGATGTGATGTTCCACCCCGTGCTTGACGGTCCCCACCGAGAAGGTGGGCCTCGTGAGGGCCGGGAAACGGGCGAGGAGGCGGGTGAATTCGTCCGCTGCCGGAAGCGTGCAGATGAACCTGGCCGGAACCGAACCGCTCAGCAAGCCGCTCAGCGAGCCGCTCGATGAGCTGCTCCGTGAGCTGCTCAACGAGGCGGGCAGCGCGCACGCGAGCGAGCTGAACGTCTCAGCCTGGACAAGCCTTCTGTGCTTTACGTCCACCAAGAGGCCATTGGCACAAAGGAGGTCCGCACCAAGCAGTGCCATAGGCACGTCGGCAGTCATGAACGACCATCGGAAAACCTGCCCTCCGAACCGCAGAGAAAGGCAGCGTTTTCCGTATGTGCGAATGGGCGTACCATTGGCAGCAAGCAGAGCGGGACCCCGGCCCGCGGTCTGCTTGTCGGACGTACCGGCGGGAACGACACTCACCTGCGCTCCCGTGTCGCACAGGTAACGGCGCCCTGATAAGGTGTCCGTTATGTACAGGAGGCTGTTTAATCAGCCGGCGCTCAGTGCCACTACCGAGGGCCGGCCCGGGCGTTTCCCGACCTCCCGAATGAGCATGGCGGGCGACATTGCCGGGCTTCGTGGCCGAACCTAGCGTGGAAATGGCACCAGGTTTGCGGCGAAGCCGGAGGCCGAGGTTCCGCGGTGGTGGTGGGCGGGGCATGGCGGCCGCCACGAGGCGCCCCTCGGAGTAGGGGTGGGCACCCGCAGGAGGTTCAGCGGCGACGCGGTGCGTCGCGTAGTAGGGGTGGGCATCCGCAGCAGTTTCAGGCTCGGGAGCCGCTACGGCCGCACCGAAACTCGCTTGCGTGTCCAAAGCCGCATAGAACTTGTCGGCTTCGGCCGCGAGCGCTCAGGGTTCCGTTGTTGCAGAACCGGCCAACGCGAGGCGTACTCGTGCCGGCAGCTGGCGTCGAAATAACGCCCGGAATAGAGCGTTCGGGGTTTCGTCGCCCATGAGCGACAGCATATGGTCCATTCGGACCGAAGGTCGCGTGTCACCGAGCTCAGGGAGGTCCAAGAGGCGATCGGCCCATGCGTCCACCGTGAGGCCGAACGTGGCGAGGAGGAGACGCTTGATCGCCTCGTACCTGTTGTCGGCCGGTGGGTTCCTCAGGACTGACATGATGCGGGCGGCCGTGCCGGCCCCGAGGGAGGCGACGACGTGGCAGTAGTGTGTCTCGTCTGCCGTGATGCCTCGAAGCCTGAACTGGGCTTCGGCCTGCAGGAACCAGATCTCCGCCTGAGCTTCCCAGAACTCGGGGAGCTTTATCGCTACCGCGTTGGTTGCCATGGCTGTGGCGGGTTCGGGTGGTCAGTGACGGCTGACCATCACGTCGGAGGTCACCAATGAAGCGCGGTGTTACGCGCGCTGCTTGTAAGCAAGGAGGAAGTGGACAACGCGGTAAGTCATAAGAGTCTTTATTCAAGAGCTCCACTGTAACACTGGAGCGTTCCGGGCTGCGCGCCCGGTGTATATCCCGCGGCCATGCCTACCCCTCGGGCATGGCCGCCGCCCACTTGGTGCGCGGAATGATGCCCTCGCGCCAGTGAGCTTTCGTGTCCGCCACAATATAATATAACAAATATCATGAAACATTTACATTTTGAAGTCCATTGTATAATTTATATAAACATAAATGCAAATTTCGCATGTGGAAAAAGTATGTACACCCTTGGCTCGAATAGGTGGTATTGCCCCCTTTGGCAGAAACAACCTCAAGTAGGCGTTTCTTATAACTGTCTACCAGTCTCTGACATCGACTGGGAGAAATTTTTGCCCACTCCTCCAGCAGAATTCTTTCAGCTGTGCGATGTTTGAGGGGTTTCTTGCATGCACAGCTCGTTTCAAACCCCCCACAACATCTCGGTGGGATTTAGATCCGGGCTTTGACTTGGCCATTCCAGAACCCTCCGTTTCTTTCTTTTCAGCAATTCCTTGCTGGATTTACTGGTATGTTTAGGGTCATTGTCATGTTGCAAGGTCCACCTTTGGTTGAGCTTCATCTTTCCCACAGATGGCCTCACATTATGCTCAAGCACCCTCTGGTACAATGAAGAATTAATAGTGGAATCTATGATGGCGAGCTGCCCAGGCCCTGATGCAGCAAAGCTGCCCCAAACCATAATATTTCCACCACCATGCTTTACAGTTGGTATCAGGTTCTTGTGGTCAAATGCTGTCTTTGGTTTTCGCCAAACATGTCTTCTGGTACTTTGACCAAATAGCTCTACCTTTGACTCATCTGTCCAGAGCACATTGTTCCAGAAGTGCTGGTCTTTGCCTCAGTGTTCATTGGCAAACTTTAGTCTTGCCCTGATATTCTTCCTGGACAGCAAAGGTTTCCTCCTGGCACACTTCCCATGTAGATCAAATTTGTGCAGCCTCTTTCTAATGGTAGACCCGTGCACTTTGACATCAACAGTGGCAAGAGCTACCTGTAGGTCCCGTGATTACATTCTGGGGTTCTTAGAGACTTCCTTCAGCATCTTGCGGTCTGCTCTTGGGCTGAACTTGCTGGGGCGGCCTGGCCATAACAAGTTGGCAGTTGTTTGGAATCTTCTCCACTTGTAGATGATCTTCCGGACAGTCGAATGATTCATTTCAAATTGTTTGGAGATCTTTTTAAATCCCTTCCCAGACTCGTAGGCATCTATAACCTTCTTTCTGAAGGCCTCAGAGAGCTCTTTTGATCTTGGCATGGTGACACCGCACACTTCAACAACAAAGAGCAAACCAAACTAGATGTCTGAGGTTTAAATAAGACAGGTTCCTCCAAGATCCTCTCTAACCATGTTCTAATCATTTGCACCTGAGCTGGTGCACCTAATTCTAATTTTAGGTATTTGAAGTAGTGATAAATGTCGGGGTGTACTTACTTTTTCCACATGCGAAATTTGCATTTATGTTTATTTAAATTATACAATGGACTACAAAATGTAAATGTTTCATGATATTTGTTATATTATATCACCTTTATCTATCAATATTGTTGAAATGAAGATCAAATAGCTGTATGTTGAAATATGTTGAAAAAGTCAAAACTTTACATGGGGTGGACTTACTTCTTCACGTGACTGTATGTTGATATTTTGTTTGATATTTTTCTTTGTTCTTTTTTGCAATTGTTGGGGCTGCACTCGTTGTTTCGGTTTATTGTGTGACATCTTCCATTCGCACCTGTCCTTAGAAAGTGTTTGCAAGGTAGGTTAGGGATACCTTTTCTGGCTTGCTGTCTTTGTGCTTGCTTACCAATTGGATTCGGCAGTCTGTTGAACATTTCACGTACTCAGCCAATTCTGCAGTTGTCACTCTGTGCACTTGGTTGAGCTCCATCAGGCTGCTGCCTCCTTCTGGTCTCGACAGGTATATTCTCAGGATGCATTAATTTTTGTACAGCATTGTGGATGGTGAGGAGTTTCCTTGTTTTGATATCTCGTTTATTGATTTCTGCTTGTGGCCACTTTATTACTCTTCAGCTCTATTGGAACAGTGGTACTGCAAGTTGGCTTATGGCTTTGTTTTATTCTTGCGGAGAGGTGTGTTTTCAGGTTCCCTCTCGTTCTATGCAGATATTCTTTGGTAATTGTATTACACATTTCTTTATGACATATCTGATGGCCCTTTTGTACTCCAACGTATTTTTAGCTTCATTCTTTAGCTCCTGTATTGTTGTATTGAGGTTGATTTTTATGTTGTCCTTTCTTGTTGGTTTACCTTATATGATTGTGCACTCGGTACACTTATTCAGACCAAATTCCATTTGATGCCGTCAGAGTGCTGTTTTACTAATTGGAGTTGTTCTGCCAATTTTTTTGCTGTTCGGTGCGAAGAGTTTTTTTCATCCATGTACAGTAGATGTGTCACCTTTCCTGTCTTTTTGGACATTCTCTATTGGTTGTTAGAGTGTATCTGTATCCGCAATCATTAATGAGGTTGCTCAGTGGGTCCGGGTCCAGCATAACAGGAGCAGGGAAAGGCTACCACCCTGAGATATCCCTCGACGTATCTTCAACCTTGGTGTTTCAACTTTCCTTCTGAGTGCTGTAATAGCAATGTGATATTCCATAGATCAATTTCTTTCTCTATCAGTTTGATTATTTGGGGGTTAACCTTGTACAATTGTCTGCACTTTATCATCCAATAATGTGAGACACTATCAAAAGCGTTTTTGAAATATCTCTTGGCTGTAAACAATTTGGTTCTTCTTGTTTCACAGTTTTCAAGCATGATCTTGTTTAGTAGTAGATGGTCTATTGTTCCATAGCATCCCCTCTTACATCCATTGCATTCTGCCTCTAGGCCTCCTTGTTGTATTAGATGGTGGTACATCATATCTGTGATTATTCCCGTTAGAAGTTTGTTTGCTGGTGGTAGATATGTTATAACCACCTTTAGAGGCCATTTTTCCCCGCAAGCGGGGGTTGGCCTTTTTCGGGAACCGTGGTTGTTGTTGTTTTTTGGTCCCCTTTTTGAAGCAATGTTTTACGGCCGGATGCCCTTCCTGGCGCCAACCCTTTTTGCCGCCTTTAGCGACAAACAGGGAATTACCAGTGAACTGGTACTCAATTAGCCGACCTCGGAAGGATGACAGGCTGAGTCAACCCCCCTGGCGTTAATTCAGCGATCGACCGGGATTCGAACCCAGGATCCTAGGATCCTAAGCCGGCACCCTAGCCGCTAGCCCAACACCAGGGTTAGGTGGTAGATATGTTATTGGCCTATATTTGTGAGGTAGTTGGATTTCCTCAGATTTTGGGATGATGAAGGTGTTACCTACCTTCTGAGTGCCATTCATTCATTAAATTTTCCTCTTGGATAAGTTTGTTGAGTCCTCAAGCATAGTGATCACCCTCTAGTGTTCTAGGAAGGTTAAGAGCGCCCTCTAGTGTTCATCTCCGATGAGGTAAAGCAATCAAATCTCATTCTACAAATTAATTTGACAAAATCAACCATAGGTAATTCTATTCAGCAAATATCTGCTTCGGTTTGTGATTCCGAAACAGTAGAATAATGCTACATATTCTCAATATATATATATATATATATATATATATATATATATATATATATATATATAAACAGGAATCAAATTTCTGCGAGGGGCTAAGTGTGAAAAAATTCAGACTCAAAACATGACTCGAACCACGGACCGCCATTGATTACACGTCAACAGCCCACTGCGCTATTGAGCCAGCCGTAATCTCATCAGAACTTTTCCACACTTAACACTGCGAGCTTTTTCATGGCCGATATCTTACGTGCCTGCTAGGCAGACCCTGGATGTGAGCATAAATATATGTATGTGTATGTATCTATGCAAGTATATGTAGAAATGCATTGGAGATTAATTCATCTACAATTTTTAATATACAGGAATTATATTCCTGCTTGGGGCTGGTGTTAAAAAATCCTGACTGAACCCAGGTCTCGAACCAAGGACCGCCATCACTTTCGCGGTGACAGCCCACTGAGCCAGGTGAAAGATTGCCCTCTAGTGTTCATCTCCTAACAGGTAAAGCAATCAAATCTCATTGTACAAATGAATTTCACAAAATCAACCATAGATAATTATATTCAGAAAATATCTGCTTCGGTTTGTGATTTCCAAACAGTAGAATAATGCTACATATATATATATATATATATACACAGTGCATTCAGAAAGTATTCAGACCCTTTCACTTTTTTCACATTTTGTTATGTTGCAGCCTCATGCTGAAATCGTTTAAATTCTTCTCTTTTTTTTCCCTCATCAATCTACACTCAATACCCCATAATGCAAAGAGAAAAGAGGATTTTAGAAAGTTTTGCAAATTTATTAAAAAGAAAAACCTGAAATATCACATTGACATAAGTATTCATACCCTTTGCTATGGCACTTGAAATTTAGCTCAGGTGCCTCCAATTTCTCTTGATCATCTTTGATCATCTTTGCACCCCCAGCTCTCTCTGTGCTCTGTCCCCCAAATATTCCTACAGGTCGCACAAGATCTGCCAGCAACCCTCTGATGGTTAAACTGCCGAAATCTCGGCTCTCTGCTCACCTTCACTCTTTCATTCCTCTTTTCTCCCGCCTCTGGAACAAACTCCCTCACTCCCTTCAATCCCACTCCTCCCTCCAGGTCTTTAAAACAGCTGTTCACCACCATCTCTTATCTTCCCCCATCCAAAACCTTGATCTTTTCTACCCCCGCTAATTCACCCCAGATCCACCTTGTTTGAAATTCCAACTTCTTTCCTGGAAGTCCTGGCAGTGTCCATATGTTTTATACCTCTCCCACCGCCCCCTTCCCACGCCCCCCCCCCCCCCCCCAAAGCCCTCGCCCTCTCTCAGATCTCTCGATGTCTCCATGTCTCTCGGTCCCTGCTCTCAAATGTTGTGTTTGTGTCCTTCCCCCTCTCTCCCCATCTTGTCTACCGCTCCCTATGTTATATGTTTTATGTGTCGGTTTGTCTTTCTGTGTGATTAATATTCGCTCTTTCACGAGCCTCGATCTTGTATTTAAAAAAAAAAAAAAAAAAAAAAAAAAAGAAGATGTTTCTACAGCTTGATTGGAGTCCACCTGTGGTAAATTCAATTGATTTGATTTGACATGATTTGGAAAGGCACACACCTGTCTATATAAGGTCTCACAGCTGACAATGCATATCAGAGCAAAAACCAAGCCATGAGGTCAAAGGAACTCCCTGCAGAGCTCAGAGACAGGATTGTGTCGAGGCACAGATCTGGGGAAGCCTACAAAAAAAAATCTCTGCTGCATTGAAGGTTCCCAAGAGCACAGTGCCCTCCATAATTCTTAAATGGAAGAAGTTTGGAAGAACCAGGACTCTTCCTAGAGCTGGCCGCCCGGCCAAACTGAGCAATCGGGGGAGAAGGGCTTTGGTAAGAGAGGTGACCAAGAACCCGATGGTCACTCTGGCTAAGCTCCAGAGATCCTGTGTGGAGATGGGAGAAACTTCCAGAAGGACAACCATCACTGCAACACTCCACCGATCTGGGCTTTATGGCAGAGGGGATTTAGTTATCGTCGCGTCCTTTGTTATCGGGTTCCGGTTATAAATATTCCTTTGGTACATTCTAAATTCGGTGTTCATGTGAGTTGACACCGCACGTGACAAAGCCGAATGAGTTTAATTGTTTGCAGGGGTGAATACGCCTGCGGCCGTGAAGGTAATTCGGCATTCTTCATTCCGTCTCGCGTATGATCCGCCATCAATTGGAAACGCCTCCAAGTAAGCTCAAATCTATCCGTGGACGCTCTGTCTTAACTTGTCGTGTCCGCACGACAATATGTATTGTTAAGTTTGTGGGGGTAGAGATGAAATACCTTAGGAAAGGTTGGATGGTTTAGTTTATCATGGACCGTGTAATGCGAAGAAGAAGCCCACCTCAATGTACATAAGCAGGGTAAACGCTCAGGTTAAGAGTGTTTGCATGTCACCACACATGGGAGTGGTTTTTGTGTTAGTTAGATATGGCGTAAGATTAATAATTCCCAGTATGTATTGGCTCCCGTGATTTCCCCTTCTGGTTTATTTCAACTAAAAAGGGCCGCCATTACGAACGACAAGAACGGCCATAAAAAGCTCCAGTCACCCACAACACCGTCATGCCGACAGAGACCCGGACATTTGTCAATCGGCAAGTAAGCCCAACTGAACATTCCCGAACGGCGGCTAGACTCCACTTCCAAGGACCGTAATTGACAGGTCACGCCCCAAGCTTCGTCATTGGGCGTCAAGCAGGCCGTGAGGCTCCGCGCCGAAGGGGATGATTGGTTAAGAAGCCAAAGGGATGATGTGATGAGACATCGGGATTGGTCGAGTGTGACGTCAGCGAGGTAAAAAGAAGAGCAAGTCCCCCCTCCCTCTCTTTCTTTGTGGAGCCTTTGTCCAGTGAAGGAGTGGCTCCTGTTCGACACGGCGCGCTTCGGGGGAAGTTGTGGCCGCACTGGGCTTGCTCATCGAGGAGTGAGAGAGGAGGATATTTTGTCACCGCTTCGCGGCTAAGGTGCCTTGTGGGGTTCGCGCCATCTTGAGCGCTTCCCTCGGGGACACTTGTGGCCCCTTCGCAGTCGTCCTCATTGGCACAAGCTGAGTATCAGCCGACTCACCAAACCATTTTATTTTCTTTTATTTCTCCCTGTGTCGTGTAATTGTCTGAGGGGAGGGTCCCTCACCTTAGCCTTATAGTTTCCTCAACTTTCAGTTTTATTACCCCACAGTTATGTTACTGAATTTATTATTTGTGCATTTTACTTTTGTGTGTCATGTCCGTTTACTCGTTTGTGGGTTCGAGGAATAAAACCCTGTGGTGGGTGTCAGATCAGGTAAGTCTTTGGGCCTTTTCCGCGCACGCGAAAAGATAATCCCGCCAAGTTCGGGTGTATGTCTCAGAGTTAAAGCAACAACAACAACAACAACATGCATTTTAAGGCCATTTTCCCTGCTAGAGCGGGGGTTAGCCTTGCAGTCCCCATGACAATCTTTTCCATTTTGCCCTATTTTCTGCATCTCTCCTTGTTAACCCCCTTACCCGCATTTCTTCTTCGACCATCTTTAGCCAAGTCTTTCTCAGTCTTCCCCGTCCTCTACTTCCTTCTACATTCATTTCCATCAATCTTCTCAACCAGTCACTTTCATCCTTCCTCAACACATGACCAAACCATCTCAACCTGTTCCTCTTCACAGCATCAATCACAGGCTCTATTCCCATCATCTTTCGCAATTCATCATTTGGCTTCCTCTCTCTCAACGATACTCCGCACATCCACGGAACCATTCGCATTTCCACCCTTTCCAGCCTTTGTTGCTGCTCGACATTCATTACCCATGTCTCGCTCCCATAAACCATAACACTTCTCATACATACAGCATGCACCTTTCCCTTCAGCTTCAACGACACTCCCCTCCTCATCAGCACGCCACTCAGTTCCCGAAACTTCTTCCATGCACATCTCACTCGAGCAACCATTGCCGAGTCTGATCCACCTTCTCCATTCAGCATGTCTCCGAGGTAGCAAAATGTTTTCACACCTTCCAGCTTCACGCCGTCTCCAAGATCCAACTCAACATTTCCTCCATCTGCAGCTCCCTCTGTGCACACCTTACATTTGAATGTAGCTGCCACATTGGTTCATGACCCTCTCAGACCACTGCATTTTGATGAACCCACTCAGCGCACATTGTACATTGAATGGAGTTCACTCAAACACCCTTCCTGCACACAGCACATGGCCACTTCCCAGTTCTTTCCACCTCACCACATGCTTTACCACTTGCCAACACCTTCGTCTTTCCGATATTCACCTTCAGACCTTCTCGTCTCCATACATTCTTTCCACTTGTTCATCTTTTCCTTCAGTCCATCCATACTTTCCGCAATCAACACCAGATCATCTGCATACAACAACTCCCATGGCAAACCCTCCTTTACGTTCTGAGCCAGCACCTCCATAACAGCTACAAATAGTAGTGGACTTAGTACCGACCCCTGATGCACTCCCACCTTCACCTCAAACTCACCACTGTTCCCGTCCTTCGTCCTTACAGCTGTGCGCACTCTCGTACATTGCCATCACTACTCTGATCAACCATTCCTCCACTCCTAACTTCCTCAATGGCCATGTCAATACTTCACATGGAACCCTATCAAATGCTTTCTCCAGATCAACAAACCCAAGAAACAACTTCTTCCTCTTCTCCATTAGTCCGGCAGCTAAGCTAAATAGAGCATAACAATTGTGCATTTTGTGAGGAAAGCACCAAATTAAGGCACACTAGTAGACTATCATATTATGAAAAGATCTGGATATTGGGCCATCTCAGATTCAGAGATTTGATTTTTGCAAGATTTGCAGATTTGCAAGCTGAGATTGCAACGCCAGGGACAGCCGACTCCTTCCTGCGAGCTGCCCACGTCACCCACACAAGAAGAGCTCATCAAATCACTGCAGCGGCACTGCACATCCTGCAACACCGTGCGTATGAACGCCACTGTATGACATATGCTGATGATGCAGAAGACCTGCCTGAGTTTGAAGACTGGTGTCACCAGAGAGGAGAAGACATTCCCAACTTTCAGTACTGGGCAACTGTGCTGGAACTAGAGATGTTGGTACTGGTCTACGTGCGTTCTCTGCGGCAGGCTTCATTCACGATGTACCTTGATACCCTGACGGAACTGGTCCCATGGTTCCATGTCTTAGACCACACACACTATGCCAGGTGGGTCCCTGTTCACCTGAGGGACATGGTTGTACTCCCAATGAAGCACCCAGATGTAGCCAGAGAATTCAGGGCTGGCAACTTCACTGTACAGAAGACGAAGAAGGTGTTCTCTTCGATCCCAATCGCATCGAAATCTTGCAAAAATCAAATCTCTGAATCTGAGATGGCCCAATATCCAGATCTTTTCATCATATTGTTGGGGATTTGGGAATTGCATGTGTAATTTGACGTAAAACTTGTTGTAAATATCATCCTCTGTAGTATAAAGATCAAAGGTCGTCCGTAGTTAGGCCATCGCACACACGTAGCAAATCATAGATTCCCTCAGTAGTTATGTCCTTAGTAAATGTCAGTATAAGGCTCTGTGGTCCACTAGTTCATTGCGTTGCATCAATTAAATAAGATAGATACCCGTTTTGTCAGCTATTGCCAACTGCATTCGCCACTACGGTTTTGGCTGATGGTCAGCGCCTTTGACTCCATTAGCCACGAGGTGAGCTCGGAGAAGAAAGGCATGTCTCCGCCCTCGTCACCGGAGGGAGGAGTAAGCCAGCCCTTGCTGACCAACCAACAACGGGGGGTTTGGCTTTGAGAAGGCGTGGAGAGAATGCTCGGGGAGGTTCGCGAAGGTTCGGGGGTGTGGTCAATATAACCCGCGGCGGGACGCCCCCACGACAGAGGAGATGAGACACGGAGCAGATGAGATACGAGAGCTGAGCTTTGGGTCCACCACGCAGCTTTGAATCCACCACGCAGCTTTGAATCAACCACGCAGCTTTGCCACCGCCGCAGTTCGAACCGTAGCAGCTTGCACGACCGCAGCTTGGGCTTTGACGGCGGTGCCGACGTGGCCGTGAAGGAACGGCGGCTGCCCGCTCCCGGCCCGACCGTGCTTCGGTCCGAGCTGGACCTTCGTCTCCCTCCAGCCAATCCATCTGCAATTTCCCCATCGTGTGAGTCTGCCCGTTTGTCCGTCTTTCATGTTGTCTTGGGGTTTATAAGTAAGACTGTATAGTTAAGCTAATAATTTGCACTGTGTCTCCTGCTCCTTCCATTGCCTTGTAAAACGTATTTCATTTCTTTTCTGCTTTAGTTGTGTGTAAATAATAATAAATATCTGTTCTCCCTACCTTGTCTTCTTCTTCACATTCGGTCGCTTTAGACTCTAAAGTTTAGAGGTTTCCATATTGAGGGTACGTGGCGCGATCCGGCCAACGAATATAAATCGGGTCTAGTTCTGTTAATAGTTCGTGCCGCGGTTGCTAAAAGCGCTCGGCAATTAACATCTGTCCGCGGTCGCGAACGGGGTTGCGCACCTGCCTTTCTGGAGGGAGCTGTGCAGCGTCAGGGACCAAGTCGGTCAGTCATAAACGAGGGGATTGATCCCCCCTCGATAAGGGGAACAGAGGCCGACGTTGGGTTCCGTAACAATTGGTGTCGGGAGCGAGATTCGGACCTGAAGCGCGAACAGCGCGCTCAAAATTTCGAGCGGCCAAAATTTTAGTTTATATCCAAATTTGAAATCGCGCCATGGATGATCAAGGCCACCGGATGCCGGTGGGGGAATTAGAAGAGGGGTTAGGGGTAACCCAGGACCACAGGGGGGAAATGGAGGAGGAGAGCAATGAAGATGTGGTTGCGGGGGTATCAGGTGCGCAAGATGGTGCCCTCGCGCACGTGGTTGCAGAGGCACAAAATGGCGCCTCGCACGAGTGCGCGGTAACCGCGCCCGCTGCGCAAATAGTGGGAATTGATGTGCGGGACCTCATGGCGCAGATTAATGCAGCCGTATGGCAATGGGGAATGGGGAATATAGGATTGGAAAACAGAATGGGGGAACGGTTGGGAAATCAAATTGGGGGACTCGGAAGCAAATTGGAGGGACTCGGAAGCAAATTGGAGGGACCCGGAAGCAAATTTGAGGGATTCGGAAGCAGATTAGGGGACAAACTGGGGCGCATAGTTGGCCAAGCCAAATAAATTAATGAGGGGTTGGCGAGGGGCAAGCCGAATATGAGGTTGGGGAAGCCGAGAGGGAGGTTGACCGCAGATTGGGTGGGAGGGGAACATCGGTGCACAGCGAGGTAAAGCAGGTCGAGGAGCACTGGGTGAGCGAAGTGGAGAAAAGCGCGGGTAAAATGATGGGTATAGAGATCGTGACCCGGGGTATGGGGCAGCCAGCGACCGCTGAGGTAGAGGGAATTTTCATAAAGCCAGCGGTCGTCAAAGAAAAAGTGGTGGGTATAGTTGAAATTGTAGAAACGACAGACGTAGAAGAGCAACAGTCGGAGGAAGGAATGGAAATTGCTCAAAGTCTGAATACACATCCTCATGCCGTACTTGCTAATCCTTATAAAGATTTGCAGGTGCTCGTGGAGAAAAGGATCCCCCAGGTGAGTCGTGCTGTATGTTGTGCGGGGAGATTTTGCAGGAGGATGTCTGGCGCGAAGATAATTGTCGCGCGATTGGGGTGAATATGGCACCCGGGCGTTTGTGGGAGGTCCGAGGGGCGTGGTGTACGAAAGAATGGCGCGCTTGTGAAAAAAAAGTGTGACACGAAGGGTGAGCGTGTTATAAAGTGTACGGAATGTGACACAGAGAATGAGTTGGTGGTGGCGCGAGTGCGAGAGGGCACATCGGAGCGCGAGTGTGAAACCGAGTGCGAGCGGGAATGCACGTCGGGGTGTACGGGGTGTGACACAGGGAGTGAGAGCCATACGGAGTGTACGTGCGAGGGTGAGAGTGACCCGGAGAGTGAGTTGGTGGTGGAGCGGGGGGTGTGGATGCACGCTTGGGATGAGTGTGCGAGGAAGCACACCTGAGTTGGTTGTGGCGCGTGTGTGGCAGGGCACATCGGAGCGCGTGAGTGGGTGGATGCAGGGGTGCACCCCCATGAGTGGTACGGAGTACGTGCCGAGGGAGAGTGCGCAAGACGGTGCGCGAGGTGTGTTAAGAAAGTGTGCGAACGGCGAGTGTGTGCGAGAGGTGTGGTGTGTAACAGGGAGTGCGGTGGTGGAATGGACGGAGTGTGTGGGATGTATGGGCAACAAACGGAACGGGTGGTGTGAGCATGCAGAGGAGGCATCGACGTTGACCGGGGCAGCGTTTAGGGCAACGGTTAGCCGACGCGAGCACTCGGGGCGCGGTGCGCTTTGTTGGATGCTAGGCCCGGCGCGGATCGGTGCTGCATCGCTTCTCTTCGAAGCGTCGTTGCCGATTCGGGCCTGGCCTGGCCCGGCCCTGCATGGTCGAGTCCGGGCCTTGTCGGGCAAGGCAACCGGTCTGGTTCAAGGGCGAGTAGGAGGAAGCGGAACGGTGCCCCCTAGTGGGGGCGTGGTTCCGGCCAGGCGAGATTGAGCCATCGGGCCGGGGACCGCAAGGTGCCGCGCCGAGATGGTGCGTGGAATCTCGGCCCAACGAAGCCTCCTCCCCAGAATTGTGAATGCCGGACGGACTCGACCTGCAGGCGACCAAACCACCCGAATTCATTGCTCGGCTGTGCGAAGCCGGGCTTTGAAAATGTAACGACGCACCGAGGCTCAAGTTAAAGGACATTTGGTAGGAATAGGGAATTTGTGATTGGAATATTTTTTTTGTGATTGGTTGAAATTTGATGACAAAATTGATAATGATAGTAGAAGATGCCCGATGTGGTGGGATGGCAAATCCACCATCCCTCACAGAGGGGGCAAAGGAGCTATAGGTTTATGGGGTTTATGGCAGTGAAAACTAGCCCGGGAGGGTTAGGATATAATGTGTAGGGACCTAGAAATGACCATAGGTAACGGTAAGTTTAAGTAGCGACATTGGACAGGTAGTCGGGGACATAGAGAGGGTAGTTGGATGATAATGACGAGGGAGCTCAATAATGTAAGGGGGCGACGGGGAAGCGCGAGTTTTAGCAGGGCACCAGGTAGATTAGATGATGCCGTGTGAGTGAGAGTATTGATATCGAGCAAATGAGGAATTGCGGGGCAATGCTCGGGAGAGATGTGTGTGTGAGCGTGGGAAAATCTGGGTGCCTGAGGCAATGGTTTTGAGAATGGAAAGTGTATGGAGCAGTGTATGAGTGAGTAATCGTGATTGTGTGTTGTGTTGACCAAATGGTCCAGGGAGGAAGGAGGGTGCAGGAAGCACCAGGAGGAGTGATTGCACAGGTGTGCAAATACAGGTGTATGGAGAATGGTTGTGTGGAATACATGGAGTATGGAATATATGGAGTATGGAATGGATGGTCGTGGAGTGAGTATGGTGGAAACTGTGGAGTGGAGTGGATGGTGCGAAGGCAGTGGATGGGGAGGATGGACCCCATCACGAATACCCGGGGAGGGTAGTTTAAGAGTTAGGTAGAGGGTACAGGTAAATTGTGGTTGGATATTGGCATCTGTGGTGCGTGGTGGAAGAATGGTGTTTGGATGGGTGCATTAGTGACGTGGAAATGGCTGGGCGTGTGGCCTGTTAGTATGTGTAATTGAATGGGCACTCCACCACTGTGAGGCTGTCGGCCAGGTGAGGCTGCAGGTGGGCTCTGGGAGCCGGTAGAGTTGTTGTGAATGGGGCCCGAGGATCCGGAGGACGGACCCGGGTAGCCCAGTGCCAGGGGGGGCACCGAGTGGGGTAAGCGCCAAGGAGGGCCTTCCCCAGTTAGATTGGTTAGGGTGAGGAGCAGGTAAGCTCGGAGGCAACTACAGTGGTGGAGGTGTGCAGGTGGGTAGACCTGCTGGGAGAGCTACACGACTCAGCCCGGAAATTGTGCAAAGGCACAGGGAGTTGAATCGGGGGAGTGAGACCCCAAATTGATGAAGCACCACAGTTTGGTCAATGGGAATTTGGTTCTTAAAACCGCATAGAGTAAGTTGGCCAATGGATTGGCAGGGAAAGACCCCGGGTAGTGTAAAGTGTGTTAATGTCATTTAGAAGATAGTTAGGATTGAAATCTCCTCGCACCATCTGCATCCACTCACCTGAGGTGATGCTACTCCGCACCATGCCAGGTTGTGATTATTTTTTGTTGTGCAAATGTTTGGATTGTGAGACGCATCATGACGTGGGTGTGACATTGTGTGATGTTCCATCTCTCCCTCCTTATGAGGATTGATGATGAGTTTGGTGATGGCAAATTTTGGATTAGAGGGATTGTGGTGACGAATTTGGTATATGGGAAATTTGGGGAAGACGAGACAGTAGTAACGAATTTGTAAATGTGTAGATTTTTGTAAATATGGGGTAAGGGCAAGGGTAGAGTAGGTAACAGGGGGGGTGACGTACGGTAGGGACGAGCTTTTCTCCGCTCAGTCTCCAAACGCACCTCACCTTGCATTGCCTTGTTTGATGTGTACCCTTGTGACCTTACCCCTCGCTCACCTGTCTTCTGTTCCCCTGTCTCCCACCCGAGGACTGTGCTCTCTGGGCACCGAGGGGAGCGTGCGGGAGTCCGCCATGGTGTGCCAGAACTCCCGCAACCAGCATGCATTGCATTGATGCACCACTTATGGACCGCTGTTCTGCGGCCAAGCACCACTTTATGGACCCCACGTTTTGGGGCCTGGCACCTCTGCTTGAGCCGGCCACGATGGCCCAGGGTCTTGCTTGCGGACCTCGGCAAGGTGGCACCTATGCCAAACAGGTGGACCACCCTTAGTTGGCCCCTGTGGCCCTAAATAAAAATGGACACGTTTTGTGCACTTCATTTTTTTTATTTCAAAATAGGCCGCATGAAGAAAAGAATAGAAAGAAAACATCAGGAAGAACATCGGCCCAGCAGCGAAGAGGAAGACCACCACCAGTTGTTGTCTTGTGTGTTATTATGATGAATTAGTGACTGTTGCACCGAATGGTGCTAATGGTGCTTTTGGTGCTTTTGGTGATTGGTGCTTTGGTGTATTGGTGCTGGTGCGTCGATGCAATGCGTGCTGTCTCCTCGCTCCCAACAGGAATTTCTTTTTGTTTCCCCAAAAGAAAAATCACAGGTCCTGGGTTGCGTTTTGTAAATAGCCAAATAATGTCACTGTAAATAATGCTCCCCCATCGTTCATGTTTTAGTTTGAAAATAATTCCGCAATTCGGTTAGCTGTGGGTGTGAAACTGTCAGGCACGGTGCAACGCAATTAGCGGGACATATTTATTCATGTTTTAAGATTGTCGCCCTCAGGGTCAAGTTAATTGGAGAGGGTTGCTACACCTGCGTGTCACATTAAAGGTAAAATTTTTAGGCGGGGACGTCCCGTAAGGAAGGAGGGTGCAGTGTTGGGGATTTGGGAATTGTATGTGTAATTTGATGTAAAACTTGTTGTAAATATCACCCTCTGTAGTATAAAGATCAACTGTCGTCCGTAGTTAGGCCATCGCACACACGTAGCAAATCATAGATTCCCTCAGTAGTTATGTCCTTAGTAAATGTCAGTATAAGGCTCTGTGGTCCACTAGTTCATTGCGTTGCATCAATTAAATAAGATAGAAGCCCCTTTTGTCAGCTATTGCCAACTGCATTCGCCACTACGGTTTTGGCTGATGGTCAGCGCCTTTGACTCCATTAGCCACGAGGTGAGCTCGGAGAAGAAAGGCGTGTCTCTGCCCTCGTCACCGGAGGGAGGAGTAAGCCAGCCCTTGCTGACCAACCAACAACGGGGGGTTTGGCTTTGAGAAGGCGTGGAGAGAACGCTCGGGGAGGTTCGCGAAGGTTCGGGGGTGTGGTCAATATAACCCGCGGCGGGACGCCCCCACGACAGAGGAGATGAGACACGGAGCAGATGAGATACGAGAGCTGAGCTTTGGGTCCACCACGCAGCTTTGAATCCACCACGCAGCTTTGAATCCACCACGCAGCTTTGCCACCGCCGCAGTTCGAACCGTAGCAGCTTGCACGACCGCAGCTTGGGCTTTGACGGCGGTGCCGACGTGGCCGCAAAGGAACGGCGGCTGCCCGTTCCCGGCCCGACCGTGCTTCGGTCCGAGCTGGACCTTCCTCTCCCTCCAGCCAATCCATCTGCAATTTCCCCATTGTGTGAGTCTGCCCGTTTGTCCGTCTTTCATGTTGTCTTGGGGTTTATAAGTAAGACTGTATAGTTAAGCTAATAATTTGCACTGTGTCTCCTGCTCCTTCCATTGCCTTGTAAAACGTATTTCATTTCTTTTCTGCTTTAGTTGTGTGTAAATAATAATAAATATCTGTTCTCCCTACCTTGTCTTCTTCTTCACATTCGGTCGCTTTAGACCATGGGTCGGCAACCTTTTTGACATGAAGTGCCAGTTTGAAATGTTCTTGTTAATTAGTGTGCCATATCAACATTAAGTTTAACATTAAGTTTAATTATGACACCACATCAAAAAAATATTTCCAACAGACATGGAATTTTATTCCATCCATATAGGCTGCATGCATAGCAACAACATTTTAAAGAAACATTTATCTCTCATAATCAGGACATTGTAATGATCATTTTATCATTGTAAAATTAGTCCCCAATGAGGTTACAAATTATATGCATGGACCCCATTTCAAAACACTGCTTTCAGAAACTCATTTACAAAGTATTGCATTGGAAACAAATGTCAAAAATCTTTGATTTCATCTTTCATCTTTCATCAATCATCTTTGATTATTATTCCAGTAAAATAATTTGGAATTGGAATGGTGACTCTGCTCTGATCCATCTGCACCATCACACCGGAATACTGTTATAGTGCAACACACACAACAGCCAATGGCTGTTCAAGAGGCGATTTGGCATGCAGCGGAGAGGGCACTGCTTTCGCCAGTGTGCCAATGATTACACTGCCGCGTGCCAATGGTGGCACGCATGCCTAAGGTTGCCGACCCCTGCTTTAGACTCTAAAGTTTAGAGGTTTCCATATTGAGGGTACGTGGCGCGATCCGGCCAACGAATATAAATCGGGTCTAGTTCTGTTAATAGTTCGTGCCGCGGTTGCTAAAACCGCTCGGCAATGAACATCTGTCCGCGGTCGCGAACGGGGTTGCGCACCTGCCTTTCCGGAGGGAGCTGTGCAGCGTCAGGGACCACGTCGATCAGTCATAAACGAGGGGATTGATCCCCCCTCGATAAGGGGAACAGAGGCCGACGTTGGGTTCCGTAACAATATGATAGTCTACTAGTGTGCCAAATTTGGTGCTTTCCTCACAAAATGCACAATTGTTATGCTAAGTTGCCCCACTACATGTACTTCTCCTGCAACTGCCTCACAATAAAAAGCGCGTCTGTCGTTCCTCTTCCTGGCATAAATCCAAACTGCATTTCGTCGATCTTCACCTTCTTCCTTATCCTCCTCTCCAACACCCTTTCCAATACCTTCATTCCATGCTCCAATAAATTTATCGCTCGGTACGAGCCACACTCCAGAGGGTCACCTTTCCCCTTGTACAGAGGGACGAGGGTACTCAATTCCCAATCCACTGGAATGCGGCCTTCTTTCACCACCAGATTACAGATCTCTGTCATTCTCTTCACACCCCAACTTCCTGCTACCTTCAACATATCTCCCACAACTCCTGTCGGCCCTCCCGCTTTTCTACTCTTCATTGCTTTTATCGCTTCCTCAACATCCTTCTCAGTTATCTTCTCTGCCTGTCCTAAAACTGGGTTACTCTCTATGTTGCCATCCCATTCATTCTCTGTATTCAACAGCATTTCCATATATCTTTTCCATCCTCCTTTAATTCCATCTGGGTCCACATCGATTTGCCCCACTTCATCCTTCAAGCAACTCACCCCCATCACATCACACCTCTCTTTCGCTGTCTGCTTTGCCATCCTGAATACCGCTCTCTGACCCTCTTCCGAATCAGTGTTCTCCGAATATTTTCCTACATGCCTCTTGCGCCTTTGCTACCTCTTTCTTTGCAGCCTTCTTGGCTGCCTTATAACTTTCATGCTGTGCTTTTTCTGCTCCCGTACCCTTCGCCCTCTGCCACTTCTTGAACTTCTTCCTCTTCTCATCAATCCTCTTTCCAACTTCATCATCCCACCACCATGTTTCTGAGTGCCTCGGTGGTCCTTTTATCCATCCACATACCTCACCAACGGCTCCCAACAGACTATCTTTCATTGACATCCAACCACTTTCAAGCTCAACCACATCATCCTCTACCCGACTCAGGCTCTCTTTTAATGCCTCCCTTACTGTCACCTCTTTCAACCTCCACACCTTCATTCTCGGTTGGTACTTCACCCGCCGAGCTCTCCTCGCACCTTTCACCCTTATGTCGCAGACAACCAAGTGGTGCTGTGAAACAGCCTCCTCCCCCGGGATCACCTTTGTGTCCCGGAGGTGCCCCCTATCTCGCCTACGCACCATCAGGTAGTCAACGGTTGTTGTCGACCCACCTGACGTGTATGTAACAAGCTTATTATCCTCTTTCTGAAACCGAGTATTACAAATCAACAAATCAGCTCCATCAGCAAACTCCAAAATCCTTTCACCTTCTCCATTTCTCACACCATATCCGTAACCCCCATGAACTCCCTCAAAACCATCCATACTCCTTCCCACATGTCCATTTAGGTCTCCTCCTACCACAACAACTTCCTCATCTTTCACGTTTCCATCAGCTTCTCTATCGCACACCAGAACTTGTCCTTCTCTTCATCGCTCCGACCAACCTGCGGAGCATATCCCGAGATGACGTTCACCAAGAGCTTTCCAATCATCATTTTCACCATCATCAACCTATCACTCACTCTCGTCACACTCACCACACTGTCTACAAACTCCTCAGAAAACAGGACACCAACACCATTCCCGCCCTCCGGGCACCCTTGCCACACAAACCTGTATTTCTGTCCCTGCCTACCCTTCACCATTCTCACACCACTTTCCTTCCATCTCGTCTCTTGCACACAACATATGTCCACTCTTCTTCTGACCAATACTTCCACCACTTCTCCTGATCTCCCTGTCATTGTCCCTACATTCCATGTCCCAAACCTCAGAAACCGATCTCCACTTCGGGCTGTACCCTGCCCATATGTAGTTGTAATTGTCATGGTTCTCTTTTTGAGGCAATGTTTTTATGGCCGGATGCCCTTCCTGACGCCAACCCTCTTAGTCGCCTCTTACGACACGCAGGGATACGGTGTACCTATTCTAAACCAGGGTACACACCGGGAAATTGTGTGTTCAGAGTTAAAGCAACGTTGGGCTATATTTCCAAGGCTGGTCTTCATCGGCCACAGACTTGAAAATATATAATGTTACGTGCTACGTACTCTCAATCTATATAATGTTAAGCACAAAACAGTTTGCCAATACTTCCATAAACACTCCAAGTTACAGTTGCTATTCCAATTTAAAAGTCGTCTTCATAATTAACTGATTAACACCACAACCGAACAGTGCTAATTGAACCAACTTGTATTGAATCTTATTAATTGAACTGAATTGAAAGCAATAGCTGAGTATTTGCACTGCTCCAAGCACTGATGTTTGTTTTGCTCCAATGATTTTCCGCAACAATTTTTTTTTATCTCGTCCATTAACTTTGAAAAACATTTGTCCAGAAATGTGAAAAATTCCTTTGCATAGGAAAATTACAAAATATAGTTTGACTTGAATGCATTCATGGAATATGCCTCTGCCCACGTTAGATTAGACCCACTGTTACGTTTAATCTCAATTAAAGGTCACATGGAAAATAAAATATAACATGAGAGATTGTGAGAGAGAAAAGAGAGATAATTACAAGAGACAACATCAGGTGATTCTTACTACAGCTAAGCTCTGCAAAATGATTTCCAAAGGGCACATGAACCAGTTGATCCCAAAGTCTAATCAGTTCATCTTTGTATTACAGCCTTCCACTTTCAGGATAAACTATGAGAGAAATATCTAAGATAAGAATAATGTACTATTTTACCATCTTATCTAACCTTGATGGAAAAGTCACGGGTTAGAATTCCGTCTTTGATCATATTTGATATCATCAGCACTCAGATCCTTCAATTCTGCTCATAAATACTGGCCTCTCCACACTTTTGTCCTTCATAGTGTCCTTTCGAAGAAGCCAACGACAAACAACAACATACAGTGGTGAGAAAAAGTTTGTGAATCGTTTAGAATCTTCTGTATTTCTGCATAAATTTGACAGCATGTGACCAGATCTTCCTCTAAGTCCTAATCTACAGTCATGTGAAAAAGTAAGTACACCCCATGTAAAGTTTTGACTTTTTCAACATATTTCAACATACTGAGGAGCTGTGCTCCTACGCGAGTCGAAAGGATTGACGCGACAAAAGACGGGAATTTGTCCGAGTTCCTTTATTGGTAAAACGAAAACTCGGGTACTCTGAAAAGCCGGTTTATCGGGTAGCAATATATATAAGCACAATCAAACACGTCATGCCGGAAGCCACGCCCCCCAAGCCGGGCGCGGCATGCCGATCGGAGCGTTTGCCCGGGAAAGGCGAGTCTGGGCATGCCCGGGCGGCCTGGGCGAGCCCAGTACAGTGATCGCTCCCTGGTTGCGTCATCGGCAGGTGTAAGGTGATTGTGTATGCTCAGCGGCAACCGCTACACGCGCCCCCCCAGAATCGACTTGCACCGGCAGGGTCAATTTAAGGGGGGTCCTGATGACCCGGCCGAAGAGACCCCTGGAGGGTCGTGGGGGGGTGGGGGGGGGTCCGGTGTGGTGGTGGGTGGTCGAGCGGGGGGAACCGTGGATGGGGGGGTGGCCTCGCCGCGGAGGAAGGGGCAACCGTGGTGGTTGGTCGACGTCCAAGTGCGCCGGCTTGAGGCGGTCCACCGAAATCCGGTCCGACCTGCCGTCGACGACGAAGGACTTGTCGTCCCGTCGCAGGACCCGGAATGGCCCCTAGTGTGCGAACTGCTGGGGGGGGACGTAGGACTGGGGGCCCCCGTGGCGGGACGTTGGCACGGGGGCAAACCGTCGGGCGGCCTCCTGGAGGTCCGAGCGCTGGCGAGCCGCGGACCAGGGACTGGTAGCGTTGGGCACGAACTCGCCCGGGAAGCGTAGCGGCTGGCCGTAGACGAGCTCAGCGGTGGACGCCTGGAGGTCCTCCTTGGGGGCCGTGCAGAGGCCCAAAAGGACCCACGGCAGCCGGTCGGCCCAACCGCCGTCCTGAAGGCCGGCCATGAGCGCGGCCTTCATGGAGCGGTGAAAACGCTCGCACAACCCGTTGGCTTGGGGGTGGTAGGCCGTGGTACGGTGGAGCTTGACCCCCAGGTTGCGGGCGACCGCGCCCCAAAGCTCGGAGGTGAACTGCGGACCGCGGTCCGAAGAGATGTCTGCCGGTGCGCCGAAACGGGCGACCCAGGTGGCGATGAAAGCCTGCGCCACGTCGGCAGTTGTGGTGGAAGCGAGGGGAACGGCCTCCGGCCACCTGGTGGTCCTGTCCACCATGGTGAGCAGGTGTGTGAAACCTCGTGATGGGGGAAGGGAGCCCACCAGGTCCACGTTGACGTGGTCGAAACGCCGTTCGGGCACGGTGAAAGGTGCCAGCGGGGCCTGGGTGTGGCGGTGGACCTTGGCCCGCTGGCAGGCCGTGCAGGCGTTGGCCCAGTCGCGGACGTCCCGTCGAAGTCCGTGCCAGACAAAACGCGCTGACACCAGCTTCTGGGAAGCTTTCCGGCCCGGGTGAGAAAGGCCTTGGAGGGAGGCGAAAATGCGGCGCTGCCGGGTAACGGCACGATGGGGCGAGGCTGGCCTTGGGAGACGTCGCAGAGCAGGACAGTGTCCGCGAAGGGGACGTCGGCCAGGCGGAGGCCCGTGTCCGCCGCCCGGAGGGCTTGCACCGTGGTGTCGGCGGTCTGGTCGGCCGCCATAAGCGCGAAGTCCACACCCAGGTGGACCGCGTTCGTGCTGGCCCGAGAAAGACAGTCGGCCACGGCGTTGTCTTTTCCGGCGACGTGCCGGATGTCCGTGGTAAACTCCGACACAGCGGAGAGGTGGCACTGCTGGTGGGCCGACCACTGCTCCATGACTTTGGCCATCGCGTAAACCAACGGCTTGTGGTCGACGAAAGCCGTGAACGGGCGGCCCTCCAGGAGGTGGCGGAAATGGCGAACGGCCAGGTATAGACCGAGGAGCTCACGGTCAAATGTGCTATATTTTAGCTCGTTCGGCCGGAGTTGCCGGCTAAAAAAAGCGAGTGGCTGCCAAACCCCGTTCACCCATTGTTCATGTACGGCGCCCACCGCGTAGTCGGAGGCGTCCGTAGTGAGGGCGATGGGAGCGTCGAGCACCGGGTGAGCAAGCAGCGTTGCGTCGGCGAGGGCCAGCTTTGCGCCTGTGAATGCCGCGTCCATGTCTGCGGACCAGACGACGTCATGCTTGGCCGGCTTGCCCCGGAGGGCTTCGTAAAGGGGCCGCATGAGCTGAGCAGCACGGGGCACGAAACGGTGATTAAAATTCACCATGCCGAGGAACTCCTGCAGGGCCTTGATGGAGCGGGGATGCGGGAACTTGGTGATGGCCTCGACCTTGGTTGGCAGCGGCACGGCCCCGTTCTTGGTGATGTGGTGGCCCAAAAAGTCAACGGCCATCGTGCCGAAGTGGCATTTGGCCGGGTTGCCGATTAGGCCGTGCTCGCTGAGGCGTCCAAACAGTGTTCGGAGGTGGAGGAGGTGCTCGGCCCGGGACGTGCTGGCGACGAGGATGTCGTCCAGGTAGACGAAGAGGAACGGCAGGTCGCGCAGCACACCGTCCATCAAGCGCTGGAACGCCTGGGCCGCGTTCTTGAGGCCAAACGGCATCGTCAGGAATTCGAACAGGCCGAAAGGTGTGATGACGGCCATTTTTGGGACGTCGGCCGGCCTGACAGGTGCCTGGTGGTATCCCCGTATCAAGTCAATTTTCGAGAAAATGACCCGCCCCACCAAACGGGCGGAAAAGTCCTGGATATGCGGGACAGGATACCTGTCGGGGGTGGTAACGTCGTTAAGGCGGCGGTAGTCGCCACATGGGCGCCAGCCGCCCCCCCGGCTTCGGCACGATGTGCAGAGGTGAGGCCCACGCGCTATCGGAGCACCGCACGATGCCGAGGTGCTCCAACGTGTCAGACTCGGCCTTTGCCATGATGAGCTTGGCTGGGTCGAGGCGGCGGGCTCTGGCGTAGACCGGCGGGCCCGTAGTTGGTATGTGGTGCTCGATACCATGTCTCACTGCGACGGCCGAAAACGTCGGCCGCGTGAGGGCCGGGAACTCTGTGAGTAGGCGAGCGAACTAGTTCGCCGCCGGGAGGGCGCATGATAGTTCGGTCGGCGCGGAGCTGCTCATTGTGCATGCCAGGGAGCTGAAAGTCTCGGCATTGACGAGGCGACGCCGTTTTACGTCGACTAGCAGCCCGTGCGCGCAGAGGAAATCGGCGCCTAGCAAAGCCATGGGCACGCTTGCCGTCACAAAGGTCCAATTAAAGCGCTGGCTGCTGAAGCAGAGGGTGACGTTGTGCGGGCCGAAGGTGCGGATGGCCGATCCGTTGGCAGCGACCAAGGAGGGGCCGCAAACGGCGGTCTGCCTGTCCTGCTCGGAGGCGGGTATGACGCTCAGTTGGGCGCCGGTGTCACAAAGAAAACGCCGCCCGGACGCTTTGTCCTTGATGAAAAGCAAGTTGCCCGAGTGGCCGGCGCTCATGGCTGGTAATGAACGCCGGCCCGGCCGTTTCCCGACTCGCCAAAAGTGCACGGGGGTCGGCATGTCCTAGCCTTTTGTCCGAACCTAGCGTGGTAATACCACCATGCCTGGTCAGGTGGAGGCCCCTGCCGTCATGTTGGAATCAGTCGGCGCGGCGTGGCGGCCGCCAGTCGCACTGGCAGTTCGGCCTCTGGGCGCTCGGGCGCCATGGGCGTCGCCTCGGATGGTGGCGGGCTCCAGGTAGCTGCCCCGATGTGCTGGCCTGCCGAGGAGATCTTGTCGTCTTCCCTGGCGAGGGCGCGGGGATCCGTGATCTGCGTGCCTGCCAGGGCAAAGCGTACCTGGCTAGGTAGCTGGCAGAGGAACAGCTCCCGGAAAAGAAAATCCGAGGAGTGCTCACCTAGCAGCGAGAGCATGTAGTCCATCCGCTCGGACGGGCGTGTGTCGCCGAGCTCGGGCAGGTCGAGCAGGCGTCGTGCGCGTTCTGCCGGTGAGAGGGCGAATGCGTCGAGGAGGAGCGTCTTGATCGCGCCATATTTGTCAGCGGCTGGCGGGTGCTGGAGGAGGCTCAGGGCGCGGGCCGCGGTGGTGGAGCTGAGTGCCGCTACCACATGGTGGAAGCGGGTGTCGTCTGCAGTAATGCCTCGCAGGGCAAACTTGGAGTCTGCCTGGGCGAACCAAACCGCCGCATGAGCCTCCCAAAAGGTCGGCAGTTTAAGGGTAACTGCCGTATCCATGTCGGGGGTCACCAGTGAGGAGCTGTGCTCCTACGCGAGTTGAAAGGATTGACGCGACAAAAGACGGGAATTCGTCCGAGCTCCTTTATTGGTAAAACGAAAACTCGGGTACTCCGAAAAGCCCGTTTATCCGGTAGCAATATATATAAGCACAATCAAACACGTCATGCTGGAAGCCACGCCTCCCAAGCCGGGTGCGGCATGCCGATCGGAGCGTTTGCCCGGGAAAGGCGAGTCTGGGCATGCCCGGGCGGCCTGGGCGAGCCCGGTACAGTGATCGCTCCCTGGTTGCGTCATCGGCAGTTGTAAGGCGATTGTGTATGCTCAGCGGCAACCGCTACAATACAGCTATTTGATCTTCATTTCAACAATATTGATAGATAAAGGTGATATAATATAACAAATGTCATGAAACATTTACATTTTGTAGTCCATTGTAAGGACTTACATTAGCCTGGTGTTGGCTTAGCGGTTTGGGTGCCGGCTTGGGATCCTAGGATCCAGGGTTTGAATCCCGGTCGATCGCTGAATTAACGCCAGGGCGTTGACTCAGCCTGCCATCCTTCCGAGGTCGGCAAATTGAGTACCAGCATGCTGGGATGAATGATCACGGTGTGTACCCAGATTTAGAATAGGGACACCGTATCCCTGCGCATCGTAAGAGCGTGACCAAGGGTTGGCGTCAGGAAGGGCATCCGGCCATAAAAACATTGCCTCAAAACAGGGAACCATGATTGTCATGGGGCCCGCAAGGCTAACCCCTGCTCGAGCGGTGAAAATGGCCTTAAAACGATCATTCATTCAGTCCATTGTATCTCACTAGAATTCACCAAATGCCCGTCCATCTGTCTTTCTGTCCGTTCGAAGGTACCGTAAAAACTGCTGAACCGATCGCAACGATATTTTGGGTGGATAATCCTGAGATCTCCAGGAGTAAAATAGGCTATTTAGTTTTCCCAATTTCAGTTTTAGTCTCCAGTATTCTCAGGTTTGGACTCCCGCATAACATTCGCGTTCGCCTAACGTTCATTGTGACGATGTTTTCATTGTGATGATGTTGTTTTCCTGGGTGCCGCACAAACGGCTGCACCGATTGCTGCACAGCTGCACCGATCGGACTCGGTGACTTTGGACAAAGACCTTTTATAAGGACATGGGTTGAATCCCTGCTTGAGAGAATTCCAACCTCCTCCCCTCCATCACGGCCGTCTCTCCAACTTACAATCCGACGAGATATGCAGAAAGGACGATCCAAAACCAATATACACATCATTAAACATCATTCGCATATAAACATCATTAAAAGTAAATAATGACCTCGGCCAAAGTTCAAATGACGTAAGTTTAATCTCTACATGAGAGAATTCCACATAGCTATTTGGTCGGTGTATATGCCAACAGGTCGCTGTCTCCATCGATCTTCCCAAGGCCGTAACACCGATCGGCTCAAAATCCTTTTAACTGTGGATTTGGTACAGTTACACGTATCGGGAATTTGGTACACGTATCGGGAGTACATACGACATAGCCAATTGTGATTGTGACAGCTCTGAGGCGTCTTTCGCTTCGCATCGCAGTGACGGCGAGCACTAATATGGCGGTTGGAAGATTAAAATCTGGCTTCAAGCCCCCTCACCACCCAAAGCCTTCAACCAGAACTATTACCACGCTCCTCCCCCTTCATTCCCGTTCTCCAAAGCAAAGCTGTAAAAATTGTTGTATCGCCATTATACAGACGTGGCATTTAATATGGAATATTTTTTTTGTGGGGGTGAACTTAATTTTCAAGATGACTTAGAACCAAAAGTTCATTGGAATTATGTTGAAATTATTCTAGATTTTGTTAATGTGACCTTTAAAAGAAACAAAAACCACATTTGACATTTCGAAGCAAATAAATTGATCCTTGAAAGTGATGTGAACTGATATCGAACTCAATTCACGGACAGTACTGTGTTAAACTTCTGTGCGTTTTCCAGAAGTATCTCTTTATTTTGCACATTCGCCAAAAGTTTTTTTTAACAAAAACAAAAGTGAAATTACGACTGGGATTACGGATAGTAAAATTACAGTTCAGTACTTCGTGTAACCACCACGAGCATTCAGGAGAGCACGTACACGTTGAGGCATGCTGTTCACGAGATTTGCCAAGGTTTGGACAGGAATCGCTTGCCATGCAGTGACAATAGTCGGCTGCAATTCACGCACAGAGGCAGGCTGCTGGTCCAAGTTGTCGATTTGACACGTTAATTCTGCCCACAAGTTCTCTATCGGATTCATATCAGGGGACATGGCAGGCCACTCCATATGCTCTTCACCATGGTCAGCAAGAAAGTGTTGGATCATGCAAGCACGATGAGGCCGTGCATTGTCATCTTGGAAGACAAAGTTTCCTCGAAAGGCTGCACGAACAAATGGAAGCAATGTTTCTTCCAGAATGGCCCTGTGCTTGAACTTGATCAGGTTTCCATTCAGAACAACCAGGTCAGTTTTGACCCCTGCATGAAAAGCAGCCGAAACGGTCACCCCACCACCTCCAGCTTGGACTCTTGGCACTATAAAATCTTCGTTGTAGGCTTTATGCACTTGTCTGCGCACTCGGACGCGGCCATATTGACGATAGACCAGAAATCTAGACTTGTCACTGAAGATCACGTGATTCCAGTGTCCTGGCTGCCATTGACGGTGCTCTCTGGCCCACTGCAATCGGCGCTGGCGGTGTTGCCTGGTCAGACGTGGCTTTCTCAGGGGACGCCTGGCACGATAGCCTGCTTGAACCAGTCGTTGGTTGACTAGCCTTCTGGATACAGGCACATTTGTCAGTTGCTGCCACTCAGCTCTAAACCGATTAGCTGACTTGGTACGGCCATTGCGGACTAACCGATGCAGCTGGCGATCATCCCTCCTTGTGGTTCTGCAGGGATGTCCTGACCTCGGTATTGGAGTAGGGACACCCCTCTGAGCATTTCGTTTCAGGATCTTTGACACCTGACCTTGAGTGATGCCATACTGCCGAGAAATAGCACGCTGTTTCATGCCGGAATTTCGTAAAGCCACCACTAAATGACAAACAGCATTGTCGAGTTGACGGACCATCTCCAGGGGAAGCGGCAATAACTTTTGTAGACGTGCAGCAGTTGTTTTCCACTAATACAGAACGCAACAACCCTTATATACCTGATTGTAAAGCCAATCGTCAAATGTACCTGTCCGCACATTTTGTCACACCACCTGTGATATAATCCTGTTATTGACTTCTTGCTGCGACAGACAATCATTGACATGGTTCTTTTAACAAAGAAATCACCGAAGCGTAAAAGAAACTCACCAGATTGATATACCGAGTTCAGAAAGTAAACCCAAGTCAAGAAAAAAAAAATATTCCATATTAAATGCCAAGTCTGTATATGACGAGCAATGGTACCCGCCCTCAGGGCGGGGCTTCAATTGGGAGGCGCGATTTATTTTGGCATCCATTAAATGTCACATGCAAATCATGAAAATCTAAACAGTATTTTTAGAATTTCAATTAAAAAAAAAACACATCACTGTGATTTGATGATTTGCGTGTGATATGATTTAACAGATGTTTATATGAATCGTTTAAAATTTTAAAAAGCCTTCAATTTCTGATATTTTGCCTTTTCATTTGGGCCTCCCAATTGAAGCCCCGCCCATAGGGCAGGTACCGTTGCTCGTAATTTAAATAAACATAAATGCAAATTTTGCATGTGGAAAAAGTAAGTACACCCCTACATTTATCACTACTTCAAATACCTAAAATTAGAATCAGGTGCAAATGATTAGAACATCGTTGGAGAGGATCTTGGAGGAACCTGTCTTATTTAAACCTCAGACATTTAGTTTGGTTTGCTCTTTGTTGTTGAAGTGTGCAGCGTCACCATGCCGAGATCAAAAGAGCTCTCTGAGGCCTTCAGAAAGAAGGTTATAGATGCCTACGAGTCTGGGAAGGGATTTAAAAAGATCTCCAAACAATTTGAAATCAATCATTCGACTGTCCGGAAGATCATCTACAAGTGGAGAAGATTCCAAACAACTGCCAACTTGTTCAGGCCAGGCCGCCTCAGCAAGTTCAGCCCGAGAGCAGACCACAAGATGCTGAAAGAAGTCTCGAAGAACCCCAGAATGTCATCACAGGACCTACAGGTAGCTCTTGCCACTGTTGATGTCAAAGTGCATGAGTCTACCATTATAAAGATGCTGCACAAATTTGATCTACATGGGAGGTGTGCCAGGAAGAAGCCTTTGCTCTCCAGAAAGAACATCAAGGCAAGACTAAAGTTTGCCAATGAACACCTTGGCAAAGACCAGCACTCATGGAACAATGTGCTCTGGACGGATGATCAAAGGTAGAGCTATTTGGCCACAGTACCAGAAGACCTGTTTGGCGAAAACCAAAGACAGCATTTGACCACAAGAACCTGATACCAACTGTAAAGCATGGTGGTGGAAATATTATGGTTTGGGGCAGCTTTGCTGCATCAGGGCCTGGGCAGCTCACCATCATAGAATCCACTATGAATTCTTCATTGTACCAGAGGGTGCTTGAGCATATTGTGAGGCTATCTGTCGGAAAGTTGAAGCTCAACCGAAGGTGGACCTTGCAACATGACAATGACCCTAAACATACCAGTAAACCACCAAGGAATGGCTGAAAAGAAAGAAATGGAGGGTTCTGGAATGGCCAAATCAAAGCCCGGATCTAAATCCCATCGAGATGTTGTGGGGGGATTTGAAACGAGCTGTGCATGCGAGAAACCCCTCAAATATCGCACAGCTGAAAGAATTCTGCATGGAGGAGTGGGCAAAAATTTCTCCCAGTCGATGTCAGAGACTGGTAGACAGTAAGAAACGCTGACTTGAGGTTGTTTCTGCCAAAGGGGGCAATACCACCTATTGGAGCCAAGGGTGTACTTACTTTTTCCACATGCGAAATTTGCATTTATGTTTATTTAAATTATACAATGGACTACAAAATGTAAATGTTTCATGATATTTGTTATATTATATCACCTTTATCTATCAATATTTTTGAAATGAAGATCAAATATGTGTATGTTGAAATATGTTGAAAAAGTCAAAACTTTACATGGGGTGTACTTACTTTTTCACATGACTGTATATATCACTCTACCCCAAAATTCATAACAATATTTACCTCCTTGGAGTATAGAGCTCCCACTACGCTCTCTTGTCTGCTTGTTTCACCATATCGTTATAGTAAGTTTTCAGCAGCTTCTTCACTATAAACGAGTTGACCACGTGGTTCATATTATTGTGGTTTGTCCAATGTAGCCCCAAGCATACAGTACCAGAGACATGTAGGTTCCCAGATGAGCTACATCATAAATTAGATTTGTGGGTTAGATTACCTCCCCTTGTCTAGAGGGTTGAGGGATCCATCAACAACTTTTTGAAATATCCTGCTCACAAACAGACAGACAGACAGGAGTGAAAACACAACCTCCATATACCTTCTGTGGCGGAGGTAAACATGGTATACATGGATAAATATATCATACGTATTTTAAGCATTCAAGCATCAAAGCTGTCTGTGTACGTTATCTCCGGCACTCTAGACAAATAATAAATTATTGCCACAAACTATGGGTAGCAAGTGGTCTTATTGGATATCCCTTGAAACCAGGTTCCACTACTTGCTATCTCCGATTGCAGTTGTTATCTGAGCAGCAGGTAATACAGTGTCATATTAAAATACAGGGTGTCTGTCTGTCTGTCTGTCTGTCTCTTCACTCTGTCATACGGCTCTGTCGATGTCCCGAACATTTTGCACACATGCTGTGGGTCCCCAGGTTCAGATCAGGGACACAAAATAATTTCCCCCTCTCCTCCCATCCTACCACAAGGTTGTGTTGACGACTTGCGATTTTTACCTGTGTACCTGGCACAGTGTATGTTGTTTACAGACATCTGCCGAAGGGAGAGGATATTACAAAATTCGCCATCTGATATTACAAAATTTACATTTGATCAACCGATCACCGGACATAATGGGCCGAAGGTAAAACAGTGGGATGACCACAAATGGATTCTGCACAGCGCAAGGTGAGGAGAAGCGTCTCAGTCTCAGCAGGTGTAATGAAGCTCAGTAGTGTAACAGGGAACGAGCAGGAGGTGGCGCTGGGTAGCAGCATTTGGAACAACATTCCACCATCATGCATAAAAAACAAGGTGCCATGTGATGTTTAAAGCAAAGGATTGAGATGTTATACAAAATACAAACACATAGAACAACGAAATGAAGTTTTATTTCTTATTTTATGTGATAATACATTTTAACAAAAAATATTGTCATCATCAATTGTTGCAATTACTTAGGTTAGTGGTTCCTGTACATCTGTGTCTTGTTTCCACATTCGGAATACTGATGTTATATTGCATTTCGTTAAAAAATAATTATAGTCTATGATCCAATTCTACAGTAGCCCTGGTGTTGGGCTAGAGGCTAGGGTGCCGGCTTGGGATACCTACGATCCTGGGTTCAAATCCCGGTCAATCGCTGAACTAACACCAGGGGGGTTGACTCAGCCTGTCATCATTCCTTCCGAGGTCGGCTAATTGAGTACCTAGTTCACTGGTAATTCCCTGTTTGTCGTTAAAGGCGGCAAAAAGGGTTGGCGTCAGGAAGGGCATCCGGCCGTAAAACATTGCTTCAAAAAGGGGACCGAAAAAAACAACAACAACCACGGTTCCCGAAAAAGGCCAACCCCCACTTTGCGGGGAAAAATGGCCTCTAAAGGTGGTTATTTTTTTTTTATATCCAATACTACAGTAGATAAGATGAACATTCGCTAAGATGGTTTGGTCTTGTATTAACACGAATCTACTGTAATGACATCAATCAGAGACTCTCCCATCTGTCATTATTTTTTACAGCGTCGCCCATAGGGCAATGCCATCCAGAACAGTGTTTGTCTGTCCATATGTATGTATGTGTGCGTGTGTGTGTGTGTGTGTGTGTGTGTATACATGTGTGTGTATACATGTATGTATGTGTGTGTGTATACATGTATGTATGTATGTGTGTGTGTATACATGTATGTATTTATGTATGTATGTGTGTGTATGTATGTATGTAATACACTATGTATGTATGTGTATACATGTATGTATGTATGTGTGTGTATGTATGTATGTGTGTATGTATGTGTGTATGTATGTATGTGTGTGTGTATGTATGTATGTATGTATATGTATGTATGTATGTGTGTGTGTGTATGTGTGTGTGTGTGTATGTGTGTGTGTATGTATGTGTATGTATGTGTGTATATATGTGTGTATGTATGTATGTGTGTATGTATGTGTGTATGTGTGTATACGTATGTATGTGTGTATGTATATGTGTATGTATGTATACATGTATGTATGTATGTGTGTATGTATGTATCCATGTATGTATGTGTGTATGTATGTATGTATGTGTGTGTATGTATGTATGTATGTATGTATGTATGTATGTATGCATGTGTGTGTATTTATGTCACTTCTGCTGGCATTTTGCAGGTTTATGCCCTTTAAAATTAGTTTTCTCTGCAACCGTTGGTCCGATTGATACGAAAGTTTCACTACAGGTGCGGCTCCTCCTGTAGAATTTTTTTAAATAATAATTATGACGTCATAGGTCACGTGGTATGGCGCCATCTTGGAAAAACCCAAAAACTTTGCACCTTTATAATCTCTGAAACCGCTCCATGGGAAAAAATTGAAATTGCTCATTCTGACGTACTCCCCACGTGGAATAACATATGTTGATGATGTCACAGGTGCCTTCATTATGACGTCATAAACCAACAAGTACAATGCTTGATACGATGAGTAATAAATGTATTGAGCTTGATGTCGTGATAAATTTGTCACACAAAATTTGATGGCGCCTTCTGTCACATGGTTCGGCAGCCAAATTTTTATGGCATCACCCATAGGGCAATGCCATCTGTAACAGCGTTTGTCTGTCTGTTCGTTGTATGTATGTATGTCTCTCACAAACGTCCACCAATCAGAGTAGAGGATCTGGACACATGACAGGGGGACAGCAAATCCTCCACTCATCAGACCCAAGCCCCGCTACGCCGTTGTTATAGGTTGTTAGACTATCGGTGTTCTCTTTTTGCCAGATCCTCTCTGAATCTGGTATTTTTATCGATGAGTCCCATCTCCTTTGTGATATTTATCGATGAGTTTCCAGCTATGCCTCATGATCACGTTTGTCAACAGCTGTTTAGAGTAAGTCAAACGTATTGACACCTGCCTGATATCGATCGACTCACCCGTTGGTGATAATGGTATCATGTTGTGCAACAAAATAACATCATTCAACTTGTGTGAAAGGGCGAAGGTCGTTGTCTCCAGTTGGATAAGGAAGCATTTATTTCTAATGGATATCCCACAGAATAATCTCTATATAATTCTTATCCTGTCCTCGCTGTAAACCGTCACCCTGGTGTTTCACAGGCAGAGCGACGCATCAATGTATGCACCGTCCCTCGGATGGACGTTAAGCGGGAATACCCGTCCGCCCTCACTGAGGGATCTTGGTGTACGTTAAACGTCCCACGGTGTTTTTTGCAAAGTCGAGTTATCGCCGGCATTCTGTACAAATTACAAATACCTGTCACGAGGAAAGATATCTTTTTCGTAACCCCCTTCGATTCACCTCCTTATTTCGGCTCAAATATTTGAACATAATAGGGGGGTCGTTGGTCCATTGGACCAAATTTGCATTAGTCTTCACCACCTTGTAGCCTGCCTGCCGGACTCGGGGTCTTTTTGGTGCTCGGAGTATTTTGGGGACTTTTGGGGCTTTTAGGTCTTCAGAGTGTTTTGTGTCCTCTGCTTTTTGGGTCCTCTGGGTCTTCTTGGTCATCGGGGACTTTTGGGTCTTCAGGGTCTTTTGTGTCCTCAGGGACATTTGGGTCTTCTGGGTCTTCTGGTTCTTTTGGGTTGTTGGGGACTTTTGGGTGTTTGGGGTCTTTGAGGTATTTTGTGTCTTCTGAGACTTTGGGTCTTCAGGGTATTTTGGGTCCTCGGGGATTTTTGGGTCGACTGGGTCTTTTATGTCTTCTGAGACTTTTGAGTCTTCAGGGACTTTTGGATCCCCGGGGACTTTCGGGTTTTCTGGGTCTTTTTGGTCGGCGGGAACTTTTGGGTCTTCCGGTTCTTTGGGTCCTCGGTCCTCGGGGACTTTTGGGTCATCTGGGTATTTTGGGTCCTCAGGGACTTTTGGGTCATCTGGGTCTTTTGGGTCCTCAGTGACTTTTGGATCCTCGGGGACTTTCGGGTTTTCTGGGTCTTTTTGGTCGGCGGGAACTTTTGGATCTTCGGGTTCTTTGGGTCCTCGGGGATTTTTGGGTCCTCTGGGTCTTTCGGAATATTTGGAGTCTTAAGGATCTTAGGGGTATTAAAGGGTCTTCAAACTTCGAAGGGGTCTCAGCAGTTTAAAGATTTAAAAGGTACATTTCAATAGTATGTATTATACGTAATTAATCGGTGATATGTCCCTTCTCCCTCACTTTTCACTTTGCTTTACCTTAAGCAGAAATAGTTTTCTTTCTCGAGATGGTTGTGGCACAGCCATGAATAATGGCGTCGTAATTCAAACATCTGACGATTTCACTCTCAACACCCAAGAGGGACGAAGCAGTGAGATGCCATTGAGTCATGGTGGATCGGAGCACATTTGAAATGTGCAAAATCTGAATAAGGAAGAAGAAGGAAAAAACAGATAATACATTTTGAGGGCCAAAAAAGCAGGGCTTCAGGCCTGGTCGCCCACATCCGGTCCTACATTCGTCTGTTTCTCACTGCCGAATGTTTTTTTCAATCCCTTCACCTGTCGGTTTACTCTTCCGTGTGCCCCACGTGGATTCTGTCACGTTTGTACGAATTTTCTCCGCCCGTTTACCCCGACATTTTGTGGTTAGAAAGTTTTAGTGCATTAGTCATTTCCTCCATGTTCCATCTCACAACCATGGCCTCCAAGGATGATGTTACCTCAATTCCGCAAACCTGTTACGTTTCATACTTGACCTTGATGATTAAATTGTGTAAATGTGATTTTTATAATCATCATAAATATTTCCTTTACACGTGGTACATTAAAAACATTTAATTTAAAGAAATAAGCAGCTGAAAAGTGGGGAATTCTCTTATTACCTCCACCACCAAAGGTAGATGGAGGTTATGCTTTAACCCCTGTTTGTTTGTCCGTTTGTCTGTTTGTGAACAAAATATCTCAAAAAGTTGTGGACGGATTCGGACTAAATTTGGCAGAGATATAGCATGTGTGACAAGGACGAAATGATTCGATTTTGGTGAAGATCCGGATTCGGATCCGGCTACTAGAATTTTTAAGTGATTCTTCACCATTGGGAGATCGAGCCAAAAGCGATACATAGCAGGATATTTCAAAATGTTGTGGAAGGATTTGGACGAAACTTGGTGCACAGGTTGGGTGTCTGACAAGGACGATACGATTCGATTTTTGTGAATATCTGAATATGGATTCGGATATGACAATTATTAAATTTTTAAGTGATTCTTCAACATTGAGCGATAGGACCAAAAACGATACATAGCAGGATATCCCAAAAAGTTATGGATGGATTTGGATGAAACTTGTTGGACAGGTTGTGTATGTGACAAGGAAGAATCGATTCAATTTTGGTGAAGATCCGGGTCAGGATCCGGCTAGTGGAATTTGTTAAGTGATTCTTCAACATTGAGCGATAGGACCAAAAACGATACATAGCAGGATATCTCAAAAAGTTGTGGACGGCTTTGGATGAAACTTGGTGGACCGGTTGAGTGTGTAACAAGGACGAAATGATTCGATTTTGGTGAAGATCCGGATCCGGATCCGGCTTGTCGAATTTTTAAGTGATTCTTCACCATTGAGTGATATGGCCAACCAGGTGGAGGTGTGCTTTCTGAGTGCCGTTCTAGTTCTCTTTCTTGTTCTCCTTGCCAAGGAAGCAAATCATCTATTAAAGAACGATAAATCTTCATGAAGCCTCAACCGGTTGTAGATTTTGTTCTGAACTTGGGAACACAACTGAACTTGATGAAGTGTTCTCAAATAAGTGTTCTCAATGATGATGTCATTGGTGCCTTAATTATGACGCCATAATTCGACAAGTGCAACGCTTAGTCCGATCAGTTTTAAATTTATTGAGTGTGATCTGTGCAACAATTATATTGGGGATTGTAAACTTATGATGTCATTGGTCACATGATCTGGCAGCCATATTGGATCACAGAAAAAAATCCTTCAAAAACAGAAGAGTTGGTTCGCACCAAGTTGACTGCACGGTGTAAGTATTCTCTGAATACCCTCTAGTTTCGTATGCACCATGTGACTGCTGCTTGCATCATTGCTGGGAACGCAGCTGTGCTGTGTTAAGCGCCCCCTGTCGGTTCGGGCAGGAATTGTTAATGCTGCTGGCGTTGGCTTGCCGACTTTTCATGAAGGACACCATGGGATTTTTAACATCCACCAACTAATATCGTCAGTTGGGACACCCATTTTAAACATTCATCTGAGGGACTGACGGCACACATCGTGATGCCTCGCGCTGCCTGTGGGACCCTGGGGTGACATTTTATAGCAGGGCCAAGATTCGAGCCCAGGCTAGATGATTCAGACCTGAGAATGCATAACGTACATATAGGGCCAAGGCCATCCTGCCAGCCCTGTAATAACGAATTATTGAAAACTTTATTGCAGATTTCATCTTTTCTATTTAATCATCTATAGCATGCAAAATCATATTGGCACACAAACCAATTACCAAATTGACCAGAGAGATGGCCTGCTGGTTACAAAATTAACTACTGCAGTGGGATTGTCCTGCCGACACAGTGTTCCTGCAATTTAGGGGAGAAATTTGGTTAGAATACTTCACACAATGATGTGCAGTACTCTTTTTGAAGGGCGCTCTGGAATCGGTAACTTGCAAGTAAGAGGGGTAGAAAAAAGTGTGGGTATGGATGGAAGATAGAATGAGATGGTAATGAGAAGCCAATGTGAAGCTATGGAAGGAGTTGGATTGAACTGACTCAGGCTGTTCCAATTGTGGGAGAAAAGAGGAACAAAGCAGTGGAGATGAGTAGTAAGCCGGAATTTTGAAGGGTTAACAAGGAGGAATTTGCCGGAGCAATGTATGCAACCTGGTGCTAAGATGGTTGGGTTCGGAAAGGTGAATGGGGTAGTTAAGATCGGGGCACATAATTTGGGATGAGATTTTGGTGCATTGCTTCCTTGCAGCCCTGGAGGGAAGATTGAGACAGCACAGCCTCTGGAAGGCAGTTTCATCCATGGGAGAAGCGAGGATTGAAAGATTTGAGGTATTCAGTCAACCTGGATTTTGGAAGTTCAATGAGGAAGGGGTTCCTGGAAGAACGGGTGCATCCTGGAGTAGATAGTGAGAGTCCAGAGGACAGGACAGCAGAAGGAGCAATGTTTGAAGGAAAAAACAAAGGCACCCACCCTATATGTTTTTGGCGGAGTAACCACGCACCGCACCACACTCCGCGGCATGCTCCCCACCACGCACCGGCGCACCCCTCGCGTTCCGCACCCCACACCCCACACCCTCGCTCGGAGCAGAAGAGCACCGTTAGTGTGGGTTTCAGTGAATTTGTCCCCTCAACCCTACTTTTCTCCCCTAATCGCACCCTCAGTGACCGTCGGCACCGCACCTACGTCCGACGGAGCACGCCCAGTATGCAACAGTGCTGTTAGATGATATTTGTAAAATTTCGCATCAATAGGGTAAGCTGTTTCAGAGATATAATTATTCAATATTTTCCTTCAATCCAATATGGCTGCCAGATCATGTGACCTATGATGTCATAAATTTAATATTTCAATACAAATGTGTCATTGATCATGTGCATGCAATTTCAGATTTTTAGGATAAGGAATTCGATTAAAACATCTTTGCCTGGTACACCACTTCGCTGATGATGTCATCATTATCATGCTTTTGCTCCCCATTGGGAGTACTTGACAATGTGCCAAGTTTCAAATTTTGCCATTCAGTTTTCCGAGAAATCTTTTTTAAATTATCTGCGTTTAATCCAAGGTGGCTGCCATACCACGTGATCGATGACGTCACAATTATAACAAAAAAAACATTCTTCCTGGGTTTTGCTCCGATCCTGAAAGTTTCATCTCAATCGGACATGTGGTTGCTCAGAAAAACGAGGTTTGCCCATATGGACGGACGGACAGACAACCCGAAAACATAATTCCTCCGGCCACCTTCGGGGGCGGAGGCATAAAAAGCAGTATTCCATCGAGTTAGGAACAAAGGCCTTGTAGACTGTAATTGTCCCCCGTCGCACAGCGGAGCGAAAGGGGGACTATGGTTTTCCCCTCCGTCCGTGCGTGTTTGCGTGCGTGCGTGCGTGCGGGCGTGCGTGCATAAGCGAAGGACCGCATTCGAATTTGGTGTGTGGGTGCAACCCACGTCAAAATCCAAGATGGCCGCCGCCATGTATGTCTGATGCCATGTATGTCTGAACCTTGTGAGCGGAATATCTTGAAAAATAAGCGAAGTACCAACTTCTAACCTGGTGTGTGGGTGTATCTAGGCATAAGGAAGAACGCTATTATATTGAAAATTGGGTCGCCACATCAAAATCCAAGATGGCCGCCGCCATGTATGTCTGAACCTTGTGAGATGAATATCTTGAAAAATAAGCGAAGTACCAACTTCTAATCTGGTGTGTGGGTGTATCTCGCCATAAGGAAGAACGATATTGAAAATTGGGTCGCCACGTCAAAATCCAAGATGGCCGCCACCATATATATGTCTGAACCTTGTGAGTGAAATATCTTGAAAAATAAGCAAAGTACCAACTTCTAATCTGGTGTTTGGGTGTATCTGGGCACAAGGAAGAACGCTATTGAAAATTGGGTCGCCACGTCAAAATCCAAGATGGCCGCCTCCATGTATGTCTGAACCTTGTGAGATGAATATCTTGAAAAATAGGCGAAGTACCAACTTCTAATTTGGTGTGTGGGTGTATCTCGGCATAAGGAAGAATGCTATTGTAAATTAGGTCGCCACGTCAAAATTCAAGATGGCCGCCACCATATATATGTCTGAACCTTGTGAGTGAAATATCTTGAAAAATAAGCAAAGTACCAACTTCTAATCTGGTGTTTGGGTGTATCTAGGCATAAGGAAGAACGCTATTGAAAATTGGGTCGCCACGTCAAAATCCAAGATGGCCGCCTCCATGTATGTCTGAACCTTGTGAGCGAAATATCATATCATAGCATGTTTTCTGCGTCTTCCACTTTGTCAACTCACATCACTTCACCGACGGGGGACCTAGGCGTAAAGCTTGTTAACTTTGATTTCCCAAGAAAATATTTGGATTGACAGAGGATGCCCAGTCTGCTGCTCGCTTTGGAGACCAGCTTTGATATGTGGTCAGTCCAGGAAAGGTCATGGCTGATGGTGAGCCCTAGCAGTTCAAAAGATCATGAAACCTGTTCCGGTGGATGACTATAAGGATATAGATTATAGATAGATGGAGTCATTTAGAGATCATTCGCAAGTGACAAGGTGAGACTGTGAGATTTTCCAGCATTGAAGGAGATGTTCTAGCTATCAGACCAGAGTCCAATACTTTCCAGATCTGCAGAGAAAGATGCAGCTGCTGTCTCCCTAGCATTGGGATAGGGGTACGATATTACGCAATGTGGAGTCATCTGGGAAAAGGCAGAGAGAGTTTTGCAGAGAGAGAGCATGCATCAGAGAGATCATTTATATACATGAGCAACAAGACAAGGCCCAAAACATTGCCCTGGGGAACTCCAGCCTCCACTGGGAGAAAAGAGATGTTTCCATTGGTGGCAACCTGTTGACTGTGTGAGTGGAGGAAGTCAGAAATCCATGAATGAAGGCAGCATTCCATACCACAGGAAGAGAGTTTGGCCAGTAAAGCAGGATGCAGACTATGTCGATTGCACAACATTCATTATTCAGGGAGACAGTCATAACATCTTGTTTTAGATTGATGGCATCCAACATGTCAGTGTTTCATGCTCATTGGCAATAACAACTTTCCTTGTGTTGTCACTATTTTCGTTTTGGTGATTTCATTGGATGTTTAGGGATGGCCATGATTTATGTGTCCAAGTTATTGGTGAGAAATAAAATAACTAACTTAGTATACGTCATCTTACTAATTGCATGATAAACCCTGCAGCACTCATTGCTGGCACAGTATTGAATGAACAGTTTGAGTCTTGTATCCAGTTATGTATCCAGTTCTGTATCCAGTTCTGTATCCAGTTCTGTACCCAGTTCTGTATCCAGTTCTGTACCCAGTTCTGTACCCAGTTCTGTATCCAGTTCTGTACCCAGTTCTGTATCCAGTTCTGTACCCAGTTCTGTACCCAGTTCTGTATCCAGTTCTGTACTCAGTTCTGTATCCAGTTCTGTACCCAGTTCTGTATCCAGTTCTGTATCCAGTTCTGTATCCAGTTCTGTATCCAGTTCTGTATCCAGTTCTGTATCCAGTTCTGTATCCAGTTCTGTACCCAGTTCTGTACCCAGTTCTGTATCTAGTTCTGTACCCAGTTCTGTACCCAGTTCTGTATCCAGTTCTGTATCCAGTTCTGTACCCAGTTCTGTACCCAGTTCTGTATCCAGTTCTGTACCCAGTTCTGTATCCAGTTCTGTATCCAGTTCTGTATCCAGTTCTGTACCCAGTTCTGTATCCAGTTCTGTACCCAGTTCTGTATCCAGTTCTGTATCCAGTTCTGTACACAGTTCTGTATCCAGTTCTGTACCCAGTTCTGTATCCAGTTCTGTACCCAGTTCTGTACCCAGTTCTGTACCCAGTTCTGTACCCAGTTCTGTATCCAGTTCTGTACCCAGTTCTGTATCCAGTTCTGTACCCAGTTCTGTACCCAGTTCTGTATCCAGTTCTGTACCCAGTTCTGTATCCAGTTCTGTATCCAGTTCTGTATCCAGTTCTGTATCCAGTTCTGTATCCAGTTCTGTACCCAGTTCTGTATCCAGTTCTGTACCCAGTTCTGTACCCAGTTCTGTACCCAGTTCTGTATCCAGTTCTGTACCCAGTTCTGTATCCAGTTCTGTACCCAGTTCTGTATCCTGTTCTGTATCCAGTTCTGTACCCAGTTCTGTATCCAGTTCTGTACCCAGTTCTGTATCCTGTTCTGTATCCAGTTCTGTACCCAGTTCTGTATCCAGTTCTGTACCCAGTTCTGTATCCAGTTCTGTACCCAGTTCTGTACCCAGTTCTGTATCCAGTTCTGTACCCAGTTCTGTATCCTGTTCTGTATCCAGTTCTGTACCCAGTTCTGTATCCAGTTCTGTACCCAGTTCTGTACCCAGTTCTGTATCCAGTTCTGTATCCAGTTCTGTACCCAGTTCTGTATCCAGTTCTGCACCCAGTTCTGTACCCAGTTCTGTATCCAGTTCTGTACCCAGTTCTGTACCCAGTTCTGTATCCAGTTCTGTATCCAGTTCTGTATCCAGTTCTGTACCCAGTTCTGTACCCAGTTCTGTATCCAGTTCTGTACCCAGTTCTGTATCCAGTTCTGTACCCAGTTCTGCACCCAGTTCTGTATCCAGTTCTGTACCCAGTTCTGTATCCAGTTCTGTACCCAGTTCTGTACCCAGTTCTGTACCCAGTTCTGTACCCAGTTCTGTACCCAGTTCTGTATCCTGTTCTGTATCCAGTTCTGTACCCAGTTCTGTATCCAGTTCTGTACCCAGTTCTGTACCCAGTTCTGTATCCAGTTCTGTACCCAGTTCTGTACCCAGTTCTGTATCCAGTTCTGTATCCAGTTCTGTACCCAGTTCTGTACCCAGTTCTGTATCCAGTTCTGTACCCAGTTCTGTATCCAGTTCTGTACCCAGTTCTGTACCCAGTTCTGTATCCAGTTCTGTACCCAGTTCTGTATCCAGTTCTGTACCCAGTTCTGTACCCAGTTCTGTATCCAGTTCTGTACCCAGTTCTGTACCCAGTTCTGTATCCAGTTCTGTACCCAGTTCTGTATCCTGTTCTGTATCCAGTTCTGTACCCAGTTCTGTATCCAGTTCTGTACCGAGTTCTGTACCCAGTTCTGTATCCAGTTCTGTATCCAGTTCTGTACCCAGTTCTGTACCCAGTTCTGTATCCAGTTCTGCACCCAGTTCTGTATCCAGTTCTGTACCCAGTTCTGTACCCAGTTCTGTATCCAGTTCTGTATCCAGTTCTGTACCCAGTTCTGTACCCAGTTCTGTACCCAGTTCTGTATCCAGTTCTGTATCCAGTTCTGTACCCAGGTCTGTATCCAGTTCTGTACCCAGTTCTGTACCCTGTTCTGTATCCAGTTCTGTACCCAGTTCTGTACCCAGTTCTGTATCCAGTTCTGTACCCAGTTCTGTATCCAGTTCTGTACCCAGTTCTGTATCCAGTTCTGTACCCAGTTCTGTACCCAGTTCTGTATCCAGTTCTGTACCCAGTTCTGTATCCAGTTCTGTATCCAGTTCTGTACCCAGTTCTGTATCCAGTTCTGTACCCAGTTCTGTATCCAGTTCTGTACCCAGTTCTGTACCCAGTTCTGTACCCAGTTCTGTATCCAGTTCTGTACCCAGTTCTGTATCCTGTTCTGTATCCAGTTCTGTATCCAGTTCTGTACCCAGTTCTGTATCCAGTTCTGTATCCAGTTCTGTACCCAGTTCTGTATCCTGTTCTGTATCCAGTTCTGTATCCAGTTCTGTACCCGGTTCTGTACCCGGTTCTGTATCCAGTTCTGTATCCAGTTCTGTACCCAGTTCTGTACCCAGTTCTGTATCCAGTTCTGTACCCAGTTCTGTATCCAGTTCTGTACCCAGTTCTGTATCCAGTTCTGTACCCAGTTCTGTACCCAGTTCTGTATCCAGTTCTGTATCCAGTTCTGTACCCAGTTCTGTATCCAGTTCTGTACCCAGTTCTGTATCCAGTTCTGTATCCAGTTCTGTACCCAGTTCTGTACCCAGTTCTGTATCCAGTTCTGTACCCAGTTCTGTATCCAGTTCTGTACCCAGTTCTGTATGCAGTTCTGTATCCAGTTCTGTATCCAGTTCTGTATCCAGTTCTGGATGTGTTACAGTTTAACCAAGGGAAGGAAGGGCGGATAGAATAGGTCAGAGGTAAAGTAATCATGCCACCAACATTATCTATACTACAAGAGAACCTTGCGCGTGTGTGTCTGTTTGTGTCGGTTTGTGTCTGTCTGTGTATGTGCATGCGTCTGCTTGTGTGTGTGTGTGAGTACGTACGTGTGTGTGTGTGTGTGTGTGTGTGTGTGTGTGTGTGTCTGTTTGTGTGTGTGAGTACGTGTGGCTGCGTGTGTGTGTGTGTGTGTGTGTGTGTGTGTGTGTGTGTGTGTGTGTGTGTGTGTGTGTGTGTGTGTGTGTGTGTGTGTGTGTACGTGCACCTCTGTGTGAGTGTGTGTGTGTGTGTGTGTGTGTGTCTACGTCCACCTCTGTGTGTGTGTGTGTGTGTGTGTGTGTGTGTGTGTGTACGTGCACGTGTGTGTGTGTGTGTGTGTGCGTGTATGTATGTATGTGCACCTCTCTGTTTGTCTCTCTGTTTGTGTGTGTGTACGTGCACGTGTGTGTGTGTGTGTGTGTGTGTGTGTGTGTACCTTTCTCTCTCTTTGTGTGTGTGTGTGTGTGTACGTGCACCTCTCTCTGTTTGTCTCTCTCTGTGTGTGTGTGTGTGTGTGTGTGTGTGTGTGTGTGTACGTGCACCTCTGTGTGTGTGTGTGTGTGTGTGTGTGTGTATGTAAGTGCACCTCTCTCTGTTTGTCTCTCTGTTTGTGTGCGTGTGTGTGTGTGTGTGTGTGTGTGTGTACATGCACTTCTCTCTTTGTGTGTGTACGTGCACCTCTGTGTGTGTGTGTGTGTGTCTGTGTGTGTGTTTCTCTGTTTGTGTGTGTGTGTGTGTGTGTACGTATGTGCACCTCTCTGTGTGTGTGTTTCTCTGCTTGTGTGTGTGTGTGTGTGTGTGTGTGTGTGTGTGTGTACGTGCACCTCTCTGTTTGTGTGTGAATGTGTGTGTGTGTGTGTGTGTGTGTGTGTGTGTGTGTGTGTGTGTGTAAATGCACCTCTGTGTGTGTGTGTGTGTGTGTGTGTTTGTGTGTGTGTGTGTGTACGTGCATCTCTCTGTCTGTGTCTCTCTGTTTGTGTGTGTGTGTTTGTGTGTGTGTGTACGTGCACCTCTCTGTCTGTGTGTCTCTCTGTGTCTGTGTACGTGCGCCTCTGTCTCTGTGTGGGTGTGCCTCTCTGTGTGTGTGTGTGTGTGTGTGTGTGTGTGTGTGTGTGTGTGTGTGTGTGTGTGTGTATCTGCATGTGTTTGTGTGTGTGTTTGTCTGGGCCGTAACTTTTTCTACCATTTGAGCTATTGTCATCAAGTTTTCACCAAAGGTTTATTATGAAAATACGGACAAGGCAAATTAATAATTTTGTCAACAGGTGAAAAGGTCAAATGTCAGCGTCACATAAATATTCAATTTTCATTTTGTATTTTTTAACGGTTTTCGTTATGTTGTGGCAGACACGAAAGCCCACTGGCGTGGTGACATCATTCCGCGCACCAAGTGGGCGGCGGCCACGCCCGAGGGGTAGGCGTGGCCTCAGGATATACACCGGGCGCGCAGCCCGGAGCACGCCAGTGCTACAGTGAGCTCTTTTAATAAAGACTCTTAAACTCACCGCGTTGTCCGCTCCCGCTTCCTTCTTGTTGTGCAAGCAAGCGCGCGTAGCACCGCGCTTCATTTGGTGACCGTCCGACGTTCTGGTCAGCTATCGCTGACCACCCGAATACGCCATCGCAATGGCAAACAACGCGGTCCAAATGAAACTCCCCGAGTTCTGGGAGACGCAAGCCGAAGTCTGGTTCCTGCAGGCAGAAGCCCAGTTCCGACTTTGAGGCATCACGGTGGACGAGACCAGGTACTGCCACGTGGTCGCTTCCCTTGGGCCCGGCACGGCCGGCCGCGTCGTGTCGGTCCTGAGGAACCCACCGGCCGACGGCAGGTACGAGGCGATCAAGCGTCTCCTCCTCGCCACGTTCGGGCTCACAGTGGACGCTCGGGCCGACCGCCTCCTGGACCTCCCCGAGCTCGGTGACACGCGACCGTCGGTCCGCATGGACCATATGCTGTCGTTGTTGGGCGACGAAACCCCGGACGCTCTATTCCGGGCGTTGTTTCGACACCAGCTGCCGGCACGAGTCCACCTCGCGTTGGCCGGTTCTGCGACGACGGAACCCCGGGCTCTCGCTGCAGAGGCCGACAGGTTCTTCGCGGCTTTGGACACCCAGGCGAGTTTTGGCGCGGCCGTCGCGGCTATCGGGGCTGATGATGATGCTGATGCACCACACCTCGTAGATCTCAAGGCTGATGCGCATTTCGTGTCCGCCGCCACGCCCCACCCACCACCGCGAAGAATACCGCGGCCTCCGCCGCTGCAGCCGCCCACCTGGTGTTTCTTCCACGCCAAGTTCGGCCACGAGGCTCGGCAGTGTCGCCCGCCGTGCTCATTCGGCAGGTCGGGAAACGGGCGAGCCGACGCTCGGTGGTGGCTTTGAGCGTCGGCAATTCAAACAGCCTCCTGTACATAACGGACATCTTGTCCGGGCACCGTTACCTGTGCGACATGGGAGCGCAGGTGAGTGTCGTTCCTGCCGGTACATCCGACAAGCAAACAGCGGGCCGAGGTCCCGCGCTGCTTGCGGCCAATGGTACATCTATACGCAGGTACGGAAAACGCTGTCTCTCTCTGCGGTTCGGAGGGCAGGTTTTCTGTTGGTCGTTCGTTACGGCCGACGTGCCTATGGCACTGCTCGGCGCGGACTTCTTCTGTGCTAATGGATTACTGGTGGATGTAAAGCGCAGAAGGCTTGTCCAGGCTGAGACGTTCAGCTCGCTCGCGTGCGCGCTGCCCGGCTCGTTGATCAGCTCACAGAGTGGCTCATCGAGCGGCTTGCTGAGCGGTTCAGTTCCGGCCAGGTTCATCTGTACGCTTCCGGCAGCGGACGAATTCGCCCGCCTCCTCGCGGGTTTCCCGGCCCTCACGCGGCCCACTTTCTCGGCGGGGGCCGTCAAACACGGGGTGGAACACCACATCCCCACCGCCGGCCACCGGTCTACGCCCGGGCATGCCGCCTTGAGCCGACGAAGCTCGCCATAGCTAAAGCGGAGTTCGCTACGCTGGAGCGGCTCGGCATCGTGCGGCGCTCCGAGAGCGCGTGGGCGTCCCCGCTCCACATCGTGCCAAAGCCCGGGGGGGATGGCGACCGTGCGGGGACTACCGCCGCCTCAATGACACCACCACCCCCGACCACTACCCCGTCCCCCACATCCTGGACTTCTCCGCCCGGTTGGCGGGGATGTCCTTCTTTTCAAAGGTGGACCTCGTACGCGGCTACCATCAGGTCCGTGTCAGGCTGGAGGACATCCCGAAGACGGCGGTCATCACGCCATTCGGGCTTTTCGAATTCCTTCGGATGCCCTTCGGTTTGAAAAATGCGGCTCAGGCGTTCCAGCGCCTAATGGACAGCGTCTTGCGTGGCTTGGATTTTTTGTACATCTACCTGGACGACATCCTCGTCGCCAGTGCGTCCCGCGAAGAGCACCTTCATCACCTCCGCACGCTCTTCGAACGCCTGGGCCAACGTGGCCTCATCGTGAACCCCGCCAAGTGCCGGTTCGGCGTCACCGGCATCGACTTTTTGGCGCACCGCGTCACCAGGCACGGGGCCGTCCCCCTACCGGCCAAGGTGGAGGCGGTGAAGGGGTTTCCGCGCCCCCGCACGATCAAGGGGCTCCAGGAGTTCCTGGGCATGGTAAACTTTTACCATCGGTTCCTGCCCCGCATCGCCCAGCTCCTGCGCCCCTTACACGAGGCCCTTCGAGGGAAGCCGGGAAAAGGTGACATTACCTGGACCGAGCAGATGGACGCGGCGTTCTCGGGTGCGAAGCTCGCCTTGGCCAACGCCACCATTCTCGCGCACCCGGCGCCCGATGCACCGATCGCCCTCACCTCCGACGCCTCAGACTACGCGGTGGGCGCGATGTACGAGCAATGGGTGCGTGGTGCCTGGCAACCGCTGACGTTCTTCAGCCGGTAGCTTCGCCCGCCCGAACGCCGTTACAGTACCTTCGACCGCGAGTTGCTTGGGCTTCACCTGGCTTGTCAGGCACTTCCACCATCTGCTCGAGGGCCGTGCGTTCACGGCCTTGGTCGACCACAAGCCGCTGGTTTTCGCGATGGGCAAGGTCGCCGAGCCGTGGTCGGCCCGGCAACAGCGTCACCTCGCGGCCGTGTCCGAGTACACGATGGACATCCGGCACGTCGCGGGAAAGGACAACCCGGTGGCCGATTGCCTTTCCCGGGCCGTCGCCCACGCAGTCCACCTTGGCATTGACTATGCCCGGATGGCGGCGGACCAGGCCGCCGACCCCGGGGTCCAGGCCCTGCGGACCGCCGTCACGGGCCTCCGCGTCACCGAGGTGCCCTTCGACGGCGCGGGCACGGCCCTCGTTTGCGACGTCTCCCTCGGGCGGCCTCGCCCCATCGTGCCCGCAGGCTGGCAGCGCCAGGTTTTTGACGCCATCCACGGCCTGTCCCACCCGTGCACGAAGGCCTCCCAGAGGTTGGTCGCCGACAAGTTTGTCTGGCATGGCCTCCGGAAGGCCGTCCACGGCTGGACCAGGACGTGCCTCGCATGCCAGCACGTGAAGGTGCACCGGCATACCCAGGCCCCATTGGCCCCGTTTACGGTGCCGGCACGTAGGTTCGACCACGTGCACGTGGACCTGGTGGGACCTCTGCCCCCCTCGCGGTTTTAACCCATGTCCTTACCATGTTGGACCGCACCACCCGGTGGCCGGAGGCCGTGCCTTTGGCGGCGACGACGGCGGCAGACGTCGCGCAGGCGTTCATCGCCACCTGGGTCACCCGGTTCGGCGCCCCCTCGGACACCTCGTCCGACCGCGGCCCCCAGTTCACCTCGGAGCTCTGGGCCGCGGTCGCGCGGGGGCTCGGGGTCCAGCTGCACCGAACCACGGCCTACCACCCCCAGGCCAACGGCCTGTGCGAGCGGTTCCACCGCTCGTTGAAGGCCGTGCTCCGGGCCACCCTCCGTGACGGCGGCTGGGTCGACAGGCTCCCCTGGGTCCTGCTGGGCCTCCGGACGGCGCCCAAGGAGGACCTGCGCGCATCCGCGGCGGAGTTGTTCTTTGGACAACCGCTGCGGGTGCCGGGCGAGTTCCTCCCTGACCCCACGGCACCTTGGTCCGCTGCGCAGGAGCGCTCCGCGCTGCAGGAGACTGCCCGGAGGTTCGCCCCGGTGCCGACGGCGCTCCACGGGCACCCACCCACACATGTCGCCCCGGAGCTTCGCACCGCGGAGTATGTCTTCGTCCGGCACGACGCCCACCGGACACCACTGCGGCCCCCGTACGACGGGCCTTTCCGCGTGCTGGAGACCGGGGTGAAATACTTCACCTTGGACATCGGCGGTACTCCCGACCGCGTCTCGGTGGATCGACTCAAGCCGGCCCACCTCGACGTGGACCACCCACCGCCGGTGGCTCGGCACCCGCGTCGGGGCCGCCCCCCGGCGGGCGGACCCCCGGCACCGCCCAGCACCGCCGGCACGCCGCCCCCCGGTCCGGCACCCATCCCGGGTACAGCCGGGGGCATCCCAGCTGGCATCCCTGCACCCCGGACGCCGCCGGTCGCCAGAGGGCGCTTCGGCCGGGTGATCCGTTTGCCCCACAAACTGGCCCTCCAGGTGCGCGGGAATTCTGGGGGGGGCACGTGTGGCGGACACGAAAGCCCACTGGCGTGGTGACATCATTCCGCGCACCAAGTGGGCGGCGGCCACGCCCGAGGGGTCGGCGTGGCCTCAGGATATACACCGGGCGCGCAGCCCGGAGCGCGCGTGCTACAGTGAGCTCTTTTAATAAAGACTCTTAAACTCACCGCATTGTCCGCTTCCTTCTTGTTGTGCAAGCAAGCGCGCGTAGCACCGCGCTTCAATGTTGAGCATACGGAAGAAGAAGAAGAAGAAGAAGAGGCTGAGGCTGAAGAAAAATACATTTGAATACACACGGACGTGGACGAGGTTGACATTTTCAGATGCTTTCTAGTTTTATTCAGTAATGCTGATGTACAATACTGTGTTGCAGAACAAAGCAGTTTCTTGGCACAGGTTATACTGGGTGGTTTGCCATTGCTTTCCAGAAGTTGTCAGGGCAGGATTTTGGAATTTGTCCATGGTGCCGGCGATAGTTTGACCACTCTTCACGAAGAAGACCCTAGGATATTTTACAATTTACATCCACCAACTATTGCTGGCAGACGGGACGCCCAGTTTAACGTCCATCCGAGGGACGGCACACACATTGATGAATCATTCTACCTGTGAAACAACAGGATGGAAATTTATAGCTGGGTCGGGATTCAAACCCGGGATAGACAGATTAGAGGTGTGTGCAAACTCGTAATACTATCATTATTAGGAGTAATGCATTCGCCAGGGAGTAATGCATTCGATCGTGTCCGTGTGTGTGTGTGTTCGTGTGTTTGTGAACAAGATATCTGGAAAAGTTCTGAACGGATTTGGATGAAAGTTGGTGGGATGATTGCCCTTGGGATAAGGAAGAATTGATTAGTTTTTGGTGAAGCTCAGGGTATTATTCCAGATCCAGGAATTTTTTGAAGGATTGTTTACCATTGGAAGATAGGGCTCATTTTTTTAAACATTATCTTCTATATATTCTATATTTAACATTGTGATATGAAAATAGTTTTCATATTTGTTGTAAATATAGTTTAAACTCGTGGTTATGCGTTAGAGCGGTGAATTTTGTTAGCAGCGTCGTCTTCAAGGTTTTTTTTTTTTTCTAATAAAGACATATTCTGTCATTTTAAAACCACCAAAGTGTGTATTCGGTTTCCCCGTTACATAAAATGTATCGTTTGATACGTGCAATGCTTTAAAACTTTTTTTTTAACCTCAGAAGAGATAACATTTACCTCAGCGAATGTCAATCTCGGTGTCAGTATTTGATGAACTTATAAAGACTTAGGTGAGTTATAAGTGTGACAAGCATGTGCACGGGATTCTTCCCAGAAGAATGAGTGGTCGCATTGGCTTGTACGACTTAAAATGAGCGAGTTTTGTTTTGACGTTTGGGCCAGTTTTACATGTTGTATCCCTAAGGAATGAAACGAACGTTTTCCTGGCTTACAATTTTATTTGAAGTCACACATGCCTCAAAATACACTCACTTATATGGAATTGAACGCTGAATCCGAAAATGTAAGTGAAATTGCCTTGTTTTTTTTTTAACATTATCTTCTATATATTCTATATATATATCTGTGCAGTGTCTGTCTTGTGTTGTCTTGTCTTGTGTTGTCACTGAACTACTCCCTCAAACTTTTGTGAAATCGTACTATTCCAACTTGACCCATGGTGGGAGTTTGCGCTCTACTGAGTGGCGTTCTAGTTACCTTCGCAAAAGCGGAAGGTTATGTTTTGATCGCTGTGTATTTTTCCAGCCTGTATTCATTCCAGGTGAGTGAACCATCATTTCTGGCCGTATTCGTTCCAGGTGAGTGTGGCATCATTTCAGCCCATATTCATGCCAGTTGAATGATCCATCATTTCTGGCCGTATTCGTTCCAGGTGAGTGTGGCATCATTTCAGTCCATATTCATGCCAGTTCACGAGCCTCGATTCAGTATACAAAAAAAAAAGAAAAAAAAAAGAAAAGAAGGTGAATGAGCCATCATTTCTGGCCGTATTCGTTCCAGGTGAGTGTGCCATCATTTCAGCCCATATTCATGCCAGTTGAATGATCCATCATTTCTGGCCGTATTCGTTCCAGGTGAGTGTGCCATCATTTCAGCCCGTATTCATGCCAGTTCACGAGCCTCGATTCAGTATACAAAAAAACAAAAAAACAAGGTGAATGAGCCATCATTTCTGGCCGTATTCGTTCCAGGTGAGTGTGGCATCATTCCCGGTGAGTGTGCCATTGTTCTCGTCCACATTCATTGCAACCCTCGTCACAAACCTACAACAGAAGTACAGAGCGCACATCATTCGAAAAATGAATTATGAGATGCGTAATACTCGACCATCTGTTGAACACACCTATTATATATATATATATATATATATATATATATATATATATATATATATATATATATATATATATATATATATATATATATATATACAGTATATATATATATATATATATATACACACAGACTTGGCATTTAATATGGAATATTTTTTTTGTGGGGGTGAACTTACTTTTCAAGATGTCTTCGAACCAAAAGTTCATTGGAATTATGTTGAAATTATTCTAGATTTTGTTAATGTGACCTTTAAAAGAAACAAAAACCACATTTGACATTTCGAAACAAATAAATTGATCCTTGAAAGTGATGTAAACTGATATCGAACTCAATTCATGGACAGTACTGTGTTAAACTTCTGTACGTTTTCCAGAATTATCTCTTTATTTTGCACATTAGCCAAAATTTTTTTAACAAAAACAAAAGTTAAATTATGACTGGGATTACGGACAGTAAAATTACAGTTCAGTACTTCGTGTAACCCCCACGAGCATTCAGGAGAGCACGTACATGTTGAGGCATGCTGTTCACGAGATTTGCCATGGTTTGGACAGGAATCGCTTGCCATGCAGTGACAATAGCCTGCTGCAATTCACGCACAGAGGCAGGCTGCTGGTCCAAGTGGTCGATCTGACGCGTTAATTCTGCCCACAAGTTCTCTATCGGATTCATATCCGGGGACATGGCAGGCCACTCCATATGCTCTACACCACGGTCAGCAAGAAAGTGTTGGATCATGCGAGCACGATGAGGCCGTGCATTGTCATCTTGGAAGACAAAGTTTCCTCGAAAGGCTGCATGAGCAAATGGAAGCAATGTTTCTTCCAGAATGGCCCTGTACTTGAACTGGTTCAGGTTTCCATTCAGAACAACCAGGTCAGTTTTGCCCCCTGCATGAAAAGCAGCCCAAACGGTCACCCCACCACCTCCAGCTTGGACTCTTGGCACTATACAATCTTTGTTGTATGCTTCATGCACTTGTCTGTGCACTCGGACGCGGCCATCTTGACGATAGACCAGAAATCTAGACTTGTCACTGAAAATCACGTGATTCCAGTGTCCTGGCTGCCATTGACGGTGCTCTCTGGCCCACTGCAATCGGCGCTGGCGGTGTTGTCTGGTCAGGCGTGGCTTTCTCAGGGGACACCTGATACGATAGCCTGCTTGAACCAGTCGTTGGTTGACGAGCCTTATGGATACAGGCACATTTGTCAGTTGCTGCCACTCAGCCCTAAGCCGATTAGCTGACTTGGTACGGCCATTGCGGACTAACCGGTGCAGCTGGCGATCATCCCTCCTTGTGGTTCTGCGGGGACGTCCTGGCCTCGGTATTGGAGTAGGGACACCCATCTGAGCATTTCGTTTCAGGATCTTTGACACCTGACCTTGAGTGATGCCATACTGCCAAGCAATAGCACGCTCTTTCATGCCGTAATTTCGTAAAGCCACCACTCCATGACAAACAGCATTGTCGAGTTGACGGACCATCTCCAGTGGAAGCGGCAATAACTTTTGGAGACGTGCAGCAGTTGTTTTCCACTAATACAGAACGCAACAACCCTTGTATACCCGACTGTGAAGCCAATCGTCAAAAGCACCTGTCCGTACATTTTGCCACGCCACCTGTGATATAATCCTGTTGTTGACTTCTTGCTGTGACAATCAGTGACATGGTTCTTTTAACAAATAAATCACCAAAGTGTAAAAGAAACTCACCAGATTGATATACTGAGTTAAGAAAGTAAACCCAAGTCGAGAAAAAAAAAATTCCATATTAAATGCCAAGTCTGTATATCTATCTATAATCTATCTATAATTCCAGTAATCTCTGTGTGTGTGTGTGTGTGTGTCTGTGTGTCTGTGTGTGTGTTTGTTTGTTTGTCTGTGACCGCTGTTTCTCGACAACCACGGGTCCGATATACTTTAAACTTGCCAGGTATATTGCTGGGGACCCGAGGATGTGCCTTTTCAAGGTTTCATATTAATCGGACAAGTAGTTACCGAGCTATGTCCAAAAAACGATTCAACCAATCAGAGAGCAGCGAATTATCACGTGTGCCGGACGTGGCGAACAGACTCTGCCTCGGACGGCACATTTGAGAGCGTATTCATTTATTTCACGTTGGCAAACTATGTTGCCGCTATGTTGGCGTTAAACTATGTTTTAAAACTAATTAAAACTAATTTGCGATTCTTTCGCTTTCCTGCGCGTTTGTGCATGCTATGGCGATTTCTTTACCAAACTCCGCAAGCCGTTCGCTTTGGACCAAACCATTTCATGTAAATAGAGGGGGGGGGATTGTCACCGTACTCGCAAGCCGTTCGCTTTGGACCAAACCATTTCATGTAAATAGAGGGGGGGGATTGTCACCGTACTCGCAAGCCGTTCGCTTTGGACCAATCCATTTCATGTAAATAGAGGGGGGGGGATATAATTTTAGATATATATATAGTACGGGCATGCCCTAGTTCCAGTAATCTCTGTATGTCTGTGACCGCTGTTTCTCGACAACCACGGGTCCGATATACTTTAAACTTGCCAGGTATATTGCTGGGGACCCGAGGATGTGCCTTTTCAAGGTTTCATATTAATCGGACAAGTAGTTACCGAGCTATGTCCAAAAAACGATTCAACCAATCAGAGAGCAGCGAGCTATCACGTGTGCCGAACGTGGCGAACAGACTCTGCCTCGGACGGCACATTTGAGAGCGTATTCATTTATTTCACGTTGGCAAACTATGTTGGCGTTAAACTATGTTTTAAAACTAATTAAAACTAATTTGCGATTCATCGTAACTGCGATATGCGACCTTCCGGACAGTCAAATGAGGACGTCACTTCCGGACTTACGGACTCGCAAGCCGTTCGCTTTCCGTTCACGCAAGCCGTTCGCTGGACCAAACTATTTCATGTAAATAGAGGGGGGGGATATAATTTTAGATATATATATAGTACGGGCATGCCCTAGTATATATATATATCTATACACACATACATATACAGGGTGTCAAAAGTAGCGCCCGATTTCTGTTTATATATATATATATATTTCTGTCAGTTGATTGTTTGTTTGCCATTTGTATTACAGTGTACAAGAAGGTATAAATAAATGAATGACATGTTTATCTAACCATTTATTCGTTGTAAAATTATTACGGAAGTGTACCAAGCTGTTTTACTTGCAATTTTCAAAGTGCCCTCCCTCGTGATCGATGCACAATTGCAGCCGGCCATAAAAACTGGCATCCGGCCATAAAAACATTGCCTCAAAAAGAGAACCACGACCATTACAACTACAATGGGCAGGGTACAGCCCGAAGTGGAGATCGGTTTCTGAGATTTGGGACCTGGAATGTAGGGACAATGACAGGGAGATCAGGAGAAGTGGTGGAAGTATTGGTCAGAAGAAGAGTGGACATATGTTGTGTGCAGGAGACGAGATGGAAGGGAAGTGGTGTGAGAATGGTGAAGGGTAGGCAGGGACAGAAATACAAGTTTGTGTGGCAAGGGTGCCCAGAGGGTGTGAATGGTGTTGGTGTCCTGTTTTCTGAGGAGTTTGTAGACAGTGTGGTGAGTGTGACTAGAGTGAGTGAAAGGTTGATGATGGTGAAAATGATGATTGGAAAGCTCTTGGTGAACATCATCTCAGGATATGCTCCGCAGGTTGGTTGGAGCGATGAAGAGAAGGACAAGTTCTGGTGTGCTATAGAGAAGCTGATGGAAAACGTGAAAGATGAGGAAGTTGTTGTGGTAGGAGGAGACCAAAATGGACATGTGGGAAGGAGTATGGACGGTTTTGAGGGAGTTCATGGGGGTTACCGATATGGTGTGAGAAATGGAGAAGGTGAAAGGATTTTGGAGTTTGCTGATGGAGCTGATTTGTTGATTTGTAATACTCAGTTCCAGAAAGAGGATAATAAGCTTGTTACATACACGTCAGGTGGGTCGACGACAACCGTTGACTACCTGCTGGTGCGTAGGCGAGATAGGGGGCACCTCCGGGACACAAAGGTGATCCCGGGGGAGGAGGCTGTTTCACAGCACCACTTGGTTGTCTGCAACATATGGGTGAAAGGTGCGAGGAGAGCTCGGCGTGTGAAGTACCGACCGAGAATGAAGGTGTGGAGGTTGAAAGAGGTGACAGTGAGGGAGGCATTAAAAGAGAGGCTGAGTATGGTGGAGGATGATGTGGTTGAGCTTGAAAGTGGTTGGATGTCAATGAAAGATAGTCTGTTGGGAGCCGTTGGTGAGGTATGTGGATGGACAAAAGGACCACCGAGGCACTCGGAAACATGGTGGTGGGATGATGAAGTTGGAAAGAAGATTGACGAGAAGAGGAAGAAGTTCAAGGATTAATCCTCTTGTCTTGTTAAGCTGGCCGTCTCCGGTCCTGGAACTATCCCGCTCCTTTGCGGGATGAGATTGGCCAGGGTGATTGGTCAACTGTTTCCCAAATACCTTCACCAATCTCTCCGCAAAGCAGGGAGATGAGTCCCTGCTCGAACCGCGGATGTGATGGTAATTGCCGAGCGGTTTAGCAATCCACGATCCGAGCCGTTAACAAAAGGACTAAACCCAATTAAAAGCGGTTGGCCAAATCGTACCACAGGTACTCAATTGGGGACAGGACGCAAGCGATCGGATGAGAGGAACCAAAGAATAAGAAGGGTGAAGGAAGAACAAATAGGGTTTATTTACTACACTAAAAGAGGAAATGAAAGAAGGGAATATACAAGAAGAAGGAAATAAAGGACATAGGGCAAGCTTATCTAAACAGTCTTAACTTATCACGACCCCAGGACAAACAGACAGACTCACACGGAATGGTAGCTGGTAGGGGAGAAAGGTCCAGGCAGATGGTTCCAGGCGATGGGATCCCTCCAGGCTCCGGGTCCGCGGGCGAAGAACGGCAGCTAGCTTCGCGTATCGTTGGTGTGCGACCGGACCTTACATATACGAGGGGCTGGAATACTGCGTACGTATAGCATGCCGAATGCTCTCAAAACCAACGGCAGATCATGTCAAACGATCGTCCCAAGCGATCCTCCGTGCAATGTTCTTATCATTCGCCGCCTCTGCGCTGTTCTCTCAAGTTTGCCGATCATCTGCCGATCTCTCCCCTCTCTTCTGCCGATCTCCCCCGCATCTGCGCAAAAGGGCTTCGCGCTCGCGCTTTTATTACAAGCCTCGCGTATCAAGCCGCTTCCGCTTTGCTCCGCCTACCGGTGAACACGCCTCGGCCCGGATTAGTCGTGAGGGTTCATCGGTACCCCCACTCGTGACGCGTTGATGGGGCCACGCCTATGTTCCTGGCCGCTCCTCCCTTCTCTCCCACTCTGCCACGTGGCTTATGGCGGCTTGGGGCGAGCTTCAGCTCAAAGGCAGCGAACGCTGCTGGCAACTGCGCGCCATACAATTTGGAGAGGGTAAAGCCGCAAAATGAATAGGATGGGAATTTGAGAAGGGGCCTAGGTTATTTGATTAATACAACGCAGATTCAACTATTGGAAACAGATCCTTACCTGAAACACATACTAATGAAATAACTAAAGAAGAAGCCTATGGTGTGCTACGTGTTGCTCGTGGCCTAACTAGGGTGTGACCTTTGACCTTTACACCAAAAATGGGAATATTTATAGGGGATTATTTATCAGGGAATATTACAGATATTTACAAAGTGGAGGGTTCTAAAAACCACAACAATATATATATATATTATATATATAGTTGCAGTTTTGGGAAACTACTAAAAAGTAATGGCAACCACCATACAGGTCCCTTAGAATAGTTATTTCAGAGCAGACCATTATCTTAGCTCCTTCCCCTTATTTCGGGTTAGTGTGTCATGCGTTTGGGAAAGGAAAGACAGGCCCTCCACTCATAAGAGATAATTTACCAAGCAATGCACCAGACTCAAAGGCACACCATGGTGTCCAGCATCAGAAACCCACCAATCAGGGCCTACTTTACTTTGGGGGAGCTTGTGCGGTGGAGTAATGGGCTCCACCAATAGGGAGCCAGGACACCTCCAAGATTTCCCCCTCCATCGACGAGGGTGAACAAAGGGATAGAAGACATTGATTCTCTCTCGGCCCACTCAGCACGGGGTCATTTTTGTTCTTGGCTGGTCTCCCTCTCGCAGGCCTCTACACCTATGTTATTCGAGTCTGGGCCTGTCTCTTGTGCACTCACCACATGTCTGCAAAATTGCTCCACTCTGGGCCTGTCTCTTGTGCACTCACCACATGTCTGCAAGATTGCTACACTCTGGGCCTGTCTCTTGTGCACTCACTACGTGTCTGCAAGATTGCTACACTCTGGGCCTGTCTCTTGTGCACTCACCACGTGTCTGCAAGATTGCTACACTCCGGGCCTGTCTCACTCTGCTGGGTTCACTGAGCACAGCACGTGTTGTTACCGAGTCCTTTGCAATCTCCTGGTCTCGGTAACCTCCGAACCCCGAGAGGAACCCCGGCAGGAAGATATAGATGTTATTCTGTGTCGAAATCAATCACTAATGAAACCATCTATGAAACCCTCAAAGGAAACAATCCAAATCAATAAGGAAACCACACCCTTGGTTGTCAATGCACAAATATTATATTAAAAGCACACAAAAAGAACCATACAACAATGGTGGCAATCAACCCTACAATCAATATCTTAAGATGGTAACCCCAAACTCACGGCACTCCCAGGAAATGGAACCGAGCCCTCCTCAATGTCTCTATAACCCTCCAAGGCGAAGTTGATGCGCTCCGGCGATCGTTGGAACAATGTCCGATCAAGAGCAACCGAGGCGTAGACGGTCGAAGCGACACAGAAGTCACGTGGTCCAACACCCAGCAAACTTGCGGTAGAAAGGGAACTCCCAAAGACGCGATCCAGACGTGCACCTGCACCGTTCAATCAGTGAACCACAGTGCAATCTTCAGACGCTGCTTTATTGCACAGCTGTCCCCGGCAAACCACTGGAGGATAAGCCCAACCGACGCAACAAAAACCTTTTCCGATGAAGGTAGCGCGCGGGGCGAAATGGCGGACGGCCCTCACTCGAGCCAGAGCTTCTAGGCAAGGATTCTCCGGAATCTCAATGCCGATACCCGTCTACGCAGGCTCCACAATACTCCGGTGATATCACCTATCGCTCGAACTTCCTTTCAAGGACTCAAAGTCCACTCGCGACGTTCGCTCAACCACGCTCCGTACAGAGCGTCAAGACACGTCTTTTACTGTCCTCACGTCTTCTTCTTCTTCGCTCTTTTTCTCTTCCGGGTCACGATCCGATTTCCTGTCTCATTTTTACCATGAGTGCTTTTAACCTTTTAACCACAATAACCATTTCCCTTAAACAACAATACCCATAATACCTAGAACCCACAATAATAATAATAACAGCAATAAATAATAACAAGTGCCGAATCCGTAACAGTGTGCATCCGCTCTAGGCCGGACCCTCTCAAAAGCCTCTACATGTGATTGGCCTCTGCTAGCTGCCGGACTCCCTCTCGGTGCACGTGTGTTCGACCGCATCTGCCCTTATTCGAGCGGACGATCACCTCACTCTGCCTGTCCATGCTGGGATCGCCAATACCTGTTCTTGCTGCTTGGTGGCGACATCGGGATGGTTGGCGTCATGAGAAGAGGCAACCGGAACATCGTAGCCTTTGTGCGAACAGTATCAGGTTTCCTACGTTCGTTTGTTCGTTCCCCTCCTCTCCCCCGTGAAAGTGTGCTGGGCCCATGTAGTGTTTATATGTAGTAATCGTAATAAGGCGTAGAATAAGCTAAGTTCCTGCTTCTCGTCTGTTTTTCTTTCCTATTGAAATAATTACACTGTGGCAGGCACATGGGGCAATAATTCCCCGCACCAGTGGGTGGCGCGAGCGCCCAGGCGGGGAACGATGGCACATGCCCCGCCCTTCGACCGAGCGGCCACGCCCGGGGACTAGGCGTGGCCTCGGCACATATATGCGGGCTCTAAGCTCGAGCCCGCCCAGTGCTGCATTTCGAGCTTTCGTAATAAAGACTCTTTTGGTTTTATCAAACGCGTTGTGGCCTACCTCTTTGGCAAGCAAGTTGTGTGCACAGCACCACACTTCAACACTGTAAATAGTTGTAAATAAATCAAGTCGTTAAACGTTTCCTTTCTATCTGTCTGTGAAAGTCTTTTCCTCCATTGATCCGCCATTGCTCACACCCAAGTTAACATCGGCCGTAACGGAATTAGCATTACTCCGGCGGTAATACCAACATTTTTTGCTAAGCCGTCTAAATTCCCATCTAGGAACAAGGGAAAGTGGTGTACCGCCGGAGGATAAGTACGGTGCGTTCCCGATTGAGACCGTCACGTGGTACAGGTAAGCTATCGTGCGACAGTGCAATTGGTGTTCGTAGTTGCAGGTTTGCAACCTGCCGAGGTACGAAGTTATTCTTGCGCGGCAGCCTCAGGTCAGGTAAGTTCGGGAGGGGACGGAATTATTATTATTATTTTTTTGTATACAAGATCGAGGCTCGTGTAAGAGCTAACATGAATCACAAAAAGACAAACTGACACATAAAACATGTGATAAAGGGAACGGGAGACAAGATGGGGAGAGAGGGAAGCACACAAGTGCAACGGGACATCGGGAGATCTGTGGGAGGGAGAGAGCTTGGGGGAGGAGGCATGGGAAAGGGGGGTGGGGGTGGGAGAGGTATAAAACACATGGACATTGCTTGGACTTCCAGGAAAGAAGTTGGAATTTCAAAAAAGTGGATCTGGGGTGAATTAATGGGGGTAGCAAAGATCAAGGTTTTGGATGGGTGAAGACAAGAGATGATGGTGAACAGCTGTTTTAAAGACCTGGAGGGAGGAGTGGGATTGAATAGAGTGAGGGAGTTTGTTCCAGAGGCGGGAGAAAAGAGGAATGAAGGAGTGAAGGTGAATAGAGAGTCTTTATTTTGGCAGTTTAACCATAAGGCAGATAATGAGACCCAAAAGCTTGAGTGACAGAACTTTTTGGAGAGGGTTGTTCAGAAAGTAGATGAGAGGGTTTTCCAGACGATCTTTTCAGAGAGACGTAGTGAGAGTGTGAGATTTGTCAGGATTGAAAGACATGTTCCACTTGTTTGACCAGTCTGTGATTTTGTCCAGGTCTGCAGAGAGTAGGGAGGCTGCAGACTGCCGATCTGAGGGATGAGGAATGGAGCGGCAGAGAGTGGAATCATCAACAAAGAGATAGAGAGGATTTTCCAGAGAGTCGGAGAGATCATTGATGAAGACCAGAAAAAGCACAGGGCCCAGAACACTACCTTGGGGAACTCCAGCCAGAACAGGAAGGGGCGATGATATGAGAGAAATCCATTCAGGGCCACACGTTGACTATGACTAGAGAGGAAGTCCTCAAGCCATGCGTGGAGATTTCCATGGATACCGTAGGAGGAGAGTTTGGTGAGCAGAGCGGGGTGCCAGACCGTATCGAAGGCACGTGATATGTCAAGGGAGACAGCTCTGATTTCCTGTTTGGCATGAAGGACCTCCATTCATTGTTGAGACAGCAAAAGCAGCATGTCCAGAGTAGAATGACCTGGTCTGAATCCAAATTGATGATCCGAGATCAAGCCATTGGAGAACAGGAAGGATTTGATGTCTGTAGCGATGATTGATTCCATGACCTTGCTGATTATTGGGAGCAGGCTGATTGGTCTATAGTTGCAAGGATCTGTTTTTGCACTTCTTTGTGTAAAGAGGTAATGTTGGCTGATTTCCCAGCTGATGGCAGATGACCTTGAGCAAAGGAGAGGGAGAAGAGAACAGAGAGAGGGTGAGATAAAGCGGCAGAGCAGGATTTTAGAAGACCTTGTCGGTAGAGAAGGACACAGATTCCTGGAGCAGCTGGGTTCGACTGGGTAAGGTGGGTACAGAGAGAGATGGGTTCGGGACACAAGATTTTGAGGCAACAACAGAGTTGAGGCATTCGGCTTTTTCACGTGTGGAGTCAGCTCTGTAGCCGTTTGAGGTAATGGAGGGGATGGCGGGGGAACAAACACCAGAAACAGATTTGACCAGATGCCACCAGGATTTGGAGGAGGGAGACAGGTTTGAGAGTTCAGTTTTGAGAGTAGAGATATTGTTTCCTGGCTCTCCTGAGGGTAGACACACACTTGTTCCGAGCTTCATGAATGGAATTGAGATTCCCTTCAGTTGGATTAGCCTTCCATGAGGTGAAGGCAAGTTGCTTCAGGGCAACTGCCTCACCACAATCTTCAGTGTACCATGGACGGGAGGTAGGGTAAGACAACTGAAGACGAGATGGGATAAATCTGTGCATGAGAGAGAGAGCAGTTTACTTTGGAAGAATTCCCAGGATGAGTTGATGTCAGAGGCGGTAGAGATGGGAGACCAGTCCAGATGATTGATGGCTGCTTGAAGACCGTGCCAGTTGGCCTGAGTGAAATGCCAGACTCGTCGACGCTGAGGAGGCTCTCTGAGAATGGTCAGAGAGATGTCCACTTTAACAAGCACATGATCAGATGAGACACAGACACAGAAGTGATTACAACAGACAGACAGACAGACACAGAGTGATTGCCCCTGCTGCGCAGTTGACGGGCTAATAACGACGACACAAGTTGCATGTGAAATAAGTTGGTCCATCAATTATCCCTTGGCCTGTCACTCTACAAGTAGTGGGGCCAGGAAGATTTTCAGCATTGCGAATTTCAATTAGAAAGACAAAAAATAAATAAATAAAAAGTTAGTGTTGTGACATTTCGTAAAAACCCCAAGTAATTGTGCCAAGTAAGATCCAGTCATTCATTCCTATGGTACGAGCTTTGTGCTGACACTCTGATTTTACTTCATGAAAAAGTCAACAAAGAGAGCAAGTCATTATCAGTGTTTTGCATTCAAAGTAAAGGCCAAATTTGGCTCTAATGCAGCAATGTGGTCGGATATTTATGACACCATGCAGACCAAACTTTTGAGATTTCATTCTAAAAGAATTTTTATGATGCCACCGAGTTGGCACAGCACCTCTCCACACCCACCACCCCCATCCTTCCCAATAGTAATAACATCCATAAAAATAATAGCATTTGAACATCCTTTCCAGACAAATGACCAGCTCCATCTGCAAATGCTAGTCATCATTGGAACAATCTTGAAGTGAAGGTACGTTACAAGACACCAGACCATGTGGTAGGCCACATACTGTCACAAAAGCTGCAGAGGGAATTAACCCTTAGATGCAGGCGTCAAAAATCCTACATAACCGGACCCATTGGGCCTCGGAGGCCCAAAGGATGTATTCTGTAACGTTGTTTTTTGTTTTTGTTTTAAATAGATTTTTTTTCTTTCATATCCTTTTTCAATCCAAGTCGATGCTGATGGATGTGTATTTGCTCAGAAAATGTGAATCATTGATCCTATTAGTTGGAAGAATCCCATACAAGTAATGAATCTTTTCTTCTTTTTTTTGCAAAAATTTTTTTTTGATCTTGGTTTTTCAACTTTGATTCCCCTAAAAAGTTGAGGCTCATGGAGGAGTATTTGCTCAAAAAATACGATTCACTAATCCTCTTATTTAGAATGTATATGTCCACAACTGTCAAAAATCCTCCACCTATGCAGCCATTGGGCCTCGGAGGCCCCACAAATGTATCCGTGTAAAGTTTTTTAAATTTTCATATTTTTGGCACTGAATTATTTGTAACCAACCAAGTAATGAGGCTCATATCAAGAAAATAATGATATAACATAGTAGTGCAACAACATTTATGCGGGGCCTCGAAGGCCCCAGGCCTGCATTTGTGTCGGATTTTCGGGTTATAAGTGAAGAATGAAGATTTTCCCACGAGCCTGAATGAAATTTTTATTTATTTATGCCACTGAATTTTGTCTAACAACGTGAAAGTCGGTGAAAATGATGCTCAATTATACAATGGACTACAAAATGTAAATGTTTCATGATATTTGTTATATTATATCACCTTTATCTATCAATATTGTTGAAATGAAGATCAAATAGCTGTATGTTGAAATATGTTGAAAAAGTCAAAACTTTACATGGGGTGTACTTACTTTTTCACGAGACTGTATATACAGACTTGGCATTTAATATGGAATATTTTTTTTGTGGGGGTGAACTTACTTTTCAAGATGTCTCAGAACCAAAAGTTCATTGGAATTATGTTGAAATTATTCTAGATTTTGTTAATGTGACCTTTAAAAGAAACAAAAACCACATTTGACATTTCGAAACAAATAAATTAATAATAATAGTAATAATAAATTGATCCTTGAAAGTGATGTAAACTGATATCGAACTCAATTCATGGACAGTACTGTGTTAAACTTCTGTACGTTTTCCAGAAGTATCTCTTTATTTTGCACATTAGCCAAAAATTTTTTTAACAAAAGTTAAATTACGACTGGGATTACGGACAGTAAAATTACAGTTCAGTACTTCATGTAACCCCCACGAGCATTCAGGAGAGCACGTACACGTTGATGCATGCTGTTCACGAGATTTGCCAAGGTTTGGACAGGAATCGCTTGCCATGCAGTGACAATAGCCTGCTGCAATTCACGCACAGAGGTCGGCTGCTGGTCCAAGTGGTCGATTTGACGCGTTAATTCTGCCCACAAGTTCTCTATCGGATTCATATCCGGGGACATGGCAGGCCTCTCCATATGCTCTACACCACGGTCAGCAAGAAAGTGTTGGATCATGCGAGCACGATGAGGCCGTGCATTGTCATCTTGGAAGACAAAGTTTCCTCGAAAGGCTGCACAAGCAAATGGAAGCAATGTTTCTTCCAGAATGGCCCTGTACTTGAACTGGTTCAGGTTTCCATTCAGAACAACCAGGTCAGTTTTGCCCCCTGCATGAAAAGCAGCCCAAGCGGTCACCCCACCACCTCCAGCTTGGACTCTTGGCACGATACAATCTTTGTTGTAGGCTTCATGCACTTGTCTGCGCACTCTGACGCGGCCATCGTGACGATAGACCAGAAATCTAGACTCGTCACTGAAGATCACGTGATTCCAGTGTCCTGGCTGCCATTGACGGTGCTCTCTGGCCCACTGCAATCTGGCCTTTTCTCCTGACAAGGTGGAGAAGTTTCTGTCAAACCCCGACTCTGATTCTGCAACTGGACCAGACGGCATCAGCTCACGGGTCCTAAAATCCGGCTCTGCCGCTCTTTCACTCCCTCTCTCTGTTCTCTTCACCCTCTCTTTTGCTCAAGGTCATCTGCGATCAGCTTGGAAATCAGCCAACATCACTGCTTTACACAAAAAGGTGCAAAAACAGATCATTGCAACTACAGACCAATCAGCCTTCTCCCAATTATCAGCAAAGTCATGGAATCCATCATTGCTTCAGATATCAAATATTTCCTCTTCTCCAATGGCTTGATCTCCGATCATCAATTTGGATTCAGACCAGGTCACTCTACTCTGGACATGCTGCTTCTGCTGTCTGAACAATGGATGGAGGTCCTCAATGCCAAACAGGAAATTAGAGCTGTCTCCCTTGACATATCACGTGCCTTCGATACGGGCTGGCACCCTGGTCTGCTCGCCAAACTCTCCTCCAATGGTATCCATGGAAATCTCCATGCATAGCTTGAGGACATCCTCTCTAGTCGTAGTCTGCATATGGCCCTGAATGGGTTCATCTCATCTCCCCATTCCTGTTCAGGCTGGAGTTCCCCAAGGCAGTGTTCTGGGCCCTGTGCTTTTTGTGGTCTTCATCAATGCTTTTTCTGACTCTCTTGAAAATCCTCTCTACCTCTTTGCTGATGACTTCACTCTCTGCCGCTCCATTCCTCATCCCTCAGATCAGCAGTCTGCAGCCTCCTCACTCTCTGCAGACCTGGACAAAATCACAGACTGGTCAAACAAGTGGAACATGTCTTTCAATCCTGACAAATCTCACACTCTTACGATGTCTCTCCGAAAAGACCGACTGGACAACCCTCCCATCTACTTTCTGAACAATCCTCTCCAAGAAGTTCTGTCACTCAAGTTTTTGTGTCTCACTAACTGCATGATCTTTCCTGGGAAAACCACATTTCCAATCTGGCCTCCAAAGCCAGTCGTCGACTGGGCATCCTCCGTCGGGTGAAGTCCTTCCTTGGGACACCTGCGCTCATCACCACATACAAGGCTTTCATCTGCAGCTCAATGGAATACTGTTCTCCCTGTGGGCCGGTGCTCCTGCTTCACACCTAGCTCGGCTTCACGCCGTTGAAACCAAAGCTTTCAGAATCATTGGAATCTCCCGCGATGAAGCTAACTCCGAGGGCCTTTCACTTACTCACCACAAGCAGGTTGGTGGTCTTTCTGTCTTCTACCGACTCCTCTCCGGCCTTGTTCCCCCCGCTCTCTCTGGGCTCTGTCCCCCAAATATTCCTACAGGTCGCACAAGATCTGCCAGCAACCCTCTTATGGTTAAACTGCCAAAATCAAGACTCTCTGCTCACCTTCACTCCTTCATTCCTCTTTTCTCCCACCTCTGGAACAAACACCCTCACTCTCCTCAATCCCACTCCTCCCTCCAGGTCTTTAAAACACCTGTTCACCACCATCTCTTATCTTCCCCTATCCAAAACCTTGATCTTTTCTGCCCCCGCTAATTTCACCCCAGATTCACTTTGAAATACCAACTTCTTTCCTGGAAGTCCTTGCAGTGTCCTTGTGTTTTATACTTCTCCCACCCCCACCCACTTCCCACGCCTCCTCCCCCCAAACCCTCTCCCTCCCACAGATCTCCCGATGTCCCTGCTCCCAAATGTTGTGTTTGTGTGCTTCCCCTTCTCTCCCCATCTTGTCTACCGCTCCCCTTATTATATGTTTTATGTGTCTGGTTGATTTTTTGTGTGATAAATGTTGGCTCTTTCACGAGCCTCGATCCTGTATACACACAAAAAAAAAAACGCGCACGCTTCACACACATTGTTTCTCCGTAATTTTGTTTTCCGAGTTTGAATAAATAATTTCTCGTGAGTTGAACAATATCTGGACGGTGTATGTTGCCAAATATGCAGGGAATAATATAGTTTGTTGTTTTTTATGTTTTCGTTTTGGCAGTCTCATGAGAGCTGAGTTTCTCCATCATGCTTTGAAGAAGAATAAGGACTGTTTTGTTCACGCTGTTTCTCCGGAAGAAGAATAATAATCATGGCTGAGTTTCTCTGTAATGCTTTTTTGCCTTTGAAGAAGAAGAGTTATCAGAAGCAGATCGTTTCTCTGTAATATTTTCCGAGTTTGAAGAAAAGGTTTCTTGTTGATTTTGAAATTCACAGCTCCAACCAACATGCTGGAACTCCAACGCAAGGTTGATGGACGTTATTACCTCCGCCACCAAAGGTGGATGGAGGTTATGTTTTCACCCCTGTCTGTCTGTTTGTCTGTCCGTTTGTGAACAAGATATCTCAAAAAGTTGTGCACTGATTCGGACGAAATTTGGCAGAAAGGTAGAATGTGCGACCAGGACGAAATGATTAGATTTTGGTGAAGATCTGGATTCGATTCCGGGTACTAGAATTTTTTAAGTGATTCTTCACCATTGGGAGATCGGGCCAAAAACGATTCATAGCAGAATATCTAAAAATGTTGTGGACGGATTTGGACGAAACTTGGTGGACCGGTTGGGTATTTGACAAGGACAAATAGATTAGATGTTGGTGAAGATCTGAATATGGATTCGAATATGAGAATTATTTAATTTTTTCAGTTATTCTTCACGATTGGGAGATGGGGCTAAAACCAACATATAGCAGGATATCTCAAAACGTTTGGATGGATTTGGACGATACTTGTTGGACAGGTTGTGTGTGTGATAAGGAAGAATCGATTCAATTTTGCTGAAGATCCTGATCCAGCTAATATAATTTTTTAAGTGATTCTTCATCATTGAGTGATATGGCCAAAAATGATATTTATGTAGAAAGATATCAAAGTTGTGGACGGATTTGGACAAAACTTGATGGACCGGTTGTGTGTGTGTGAAAAGGACTAATCGTTTTGATTTTGGTGAAGATCTGAATATGGATTCGTCTACAATAGTTATTTAATTTTAGGTGATTCTGCATCATTGAGAGTTCGGGTGAAAAGCGATATATAACATGATATTTTAAAAAGTTATGGACGAGTTATGAATACATTTGGTGGATGAGTTGGTTAGGTGACAAGAACAAGCCAATTAGATTTTGGTTCACGTCCGAATCCAGATCCGGCCTATCAGTGGGATACAAAACATAAACTGTTCAGCCTGGCGGAGGTGTGCGCTCACAACTAAGGCTCCGCACGGGCGAAAATAAAGTATCACAACTAAGGCGAGGCACCGCCCGAGGCTCTGCACGACTGCAGGCCTGAACACATGCAGGTGGGGCGGAGACCTGCCTTAGTTCACCGATAGATGTACTTTTTAAAGGAAGGAAATAAATAAAATAGACTCAATCTGAGGAGGGAGCAGGGATGTTCCATCTCGTGAGGTGTTCCATTACCAATCTGCTTGAAGAGCGCTTGCCAAGCAGCTTACGTAAGCACTCAAGCAAGCACTCCCACAATACTTTTGAGATCCCAGGAGTGTCCCACAATGTCCGAAGTTGACAAAAGAATGCGTTTTTTAAATAGGTGGAACTGCTGTTGAGGTCAATTCCACAGTTAACATTTTGAAATTCAGTTCAGGTGAAGAGATTCTGGGGCTTTGCAGAAATTAAATAAAGGCATGGACACTGGCATTTATTAGCATTGCGATGTATACAGGAATACATTGTCTCATCGGTATGAAGATCTGCTGTATTACCATTAGTAGATATAACGCTTCATTGTACAGAAACCGACACGTTCTAAGGCTAGGCACACTTGAGTTGAGCGGACAAAATGGTGGAATTAAGACCCCAAGTTGAACATCTGAATGCAGGCTGACAAAAGGTAAGCCTGTTAGCGTAAACCCAAAAATACACCCAAACACCCACTTTTCATTCATGTAATAACTTGGAGGTCGATAGGTATGCATGCAATGTTTGGGTCTGCTAGATTTCATAGTTTTGGAGTTATGGAGGAGATGAACACCCACACACAAACACACACAAAAACACACACAAAAACACACACACACAAAACACACACAAACAGCCTTTTATTATTAGCCTCACCTGAGGAGAGGGTATTGCATTCGAGTCCGTTTGTCTGTTTGTCCGCACAGAATAAATATGATTTCCTTTGCAACCGTTTGTCCGATTGACTGGAAATTTTCACCATAGGTGCAACTCCACCTGTATAATTTTTTATGATAATTATGATGTCATCGGACACGTGGTTCGGCCGCCATCTTGGAAAAATCGAAAAACTTTCCACCTCCATATCTCCGAAAGCGCTGAAGAGAAAAAATTGAGACATGGCTCATTGTAAGGAACTCTGCATGGGGAATAAAATATGTTAATGATGATGTTATTTGTGCCTCCTTTATGATGTCATAATTCAACAAGTACAAAACTTCATCCTATCAAGATGAAATTTCTTGAGCGCCATGTCGGCATAAACTGGTGGAGAAAAAAAAAAGATGATGTCATCGGTCACGTTGTTCGGCCGCCATATTTGTTTTAACACAAAAGCCTTAAAAACCACTGCAAATACATCCTGGTGAAGGAGGGTTTGCAATTTCTGATAGCTCTTTTTTGTTATCGATGTATTATGCGTGTATAATACAAAGCATGTGATTGGTCAAGGGCTACAACACATCATTCTCGGTGCATGAAGAACATGCAGTTATTGGACAAAGTGCAAAGACGAAAAAACCTTTTCTTTGGTCAATTTTTTTTTTTGATAAATGTGAAGTTTTGGTGATTGACGAGTTATCAATATGATATTGAAATATATTTTTAACAATTCCAGCACAAATTATATCGTCACTAGAGGGGAGTCACCAAAGTAAAGTGTTTCACCGTTTGCCCCAGGGCCTAGAAAAGGAAGAGATGTCATGATAGAGGAAGTGAGCAAAGTCATGAATTATATCTATACGAGGCTCATAATGGAGCTGACACACACACACACACACACACACACACACACACACACACACACACACACACACACACACGTGAGCATAATACTGACAAGACAAACACAGCCACTGAGTTGGGGGAAGTGCCGTCACTTCCCGGGATACTCAGGGTACCAGCGACGTCATAACAATGGCGCCGCTTTTCTCACTGTACTCAGTGGGGGCATTTCCTTAAGTGGATTTCCTCCTCCCCATGAATGCCAACCGATGGGGATTGTCCATGCTCTATCCTTTTCAAGCAAGGAAGGAGCACGTACCATTTTAAAGTATTTGGTACGACTCAAAACCGGTCCAAACCGGAAGGGTGTTTTTGAGGAGACAACATCTCCTTACTGCATCATTAGAGCCTTCATCATTCGCATTAGATCATTAGCCTTCGCCCGCCCCCCCTCCCTTCAACCCACCGCTCCCCGACTCATAATGAGGAGGCCACACCCTGGCCTTCGTGATTGGTGGAGGTGCGATGGGATGATTGAGTAGAGTTTGGTGATTGGACAGAGTGTGACGTCAGCTTGGAACATTTGAGAGCTGGAGGAAGAGAACGCAGTCTTGCCATCTTCCTCTCTCTTGTCCCGGGTTTATTTGTGGGCGATCGCAGTCTTCTCCTCTTTTCCTGGTCTTTATTGCGGCGGTCGCTTGGTTGTTTTGCATGGGAGGACGACGGGCTCTCGTATGTGTGCGTCGGAGAGGTAATCAGAGCTGTGTTAGCAAAGAAGGATCCTGCCTGCTTGCCTCACGCAGGCGGCTGGCTACGGTCCCGATTCCGCATCATCTTGTGCGTTTCCCGCGTGGTGGTTCGAGGCGATGACCAGCAAACCTTACCAGCCATTTGGGGACGCAAATCTAAGTGCCGGCCGAATACCAAAACATTATTTATTTTCTTTCATTATCTTTTCCCCTTGTTTGTATATGAGTCTGACTGGAGACGTCTCAATTATGAATTTTAGTTTTTACCTCACCTTTCATTGTTACTTGCATTTATTTCCATTAAATCAGTTATTTTATCCTTTTGTCTTGTTTAGTTTCTTCGTTTTTGGGTTCAGATAACTCCTGCGGTGTTCCCGATTAGATAAGGCTCGGGCCTTCCCGCGTGCGCCAAAGACAATCCCGCCAAGGTTCGGAGTACGCCTCGGAGTTTAAGCTCGTTTCTGTCATTTGTCCTCTTGGGGTCTTAACTCCGGGGCATGACAACTGGTGTTAGGTAGTGTGATTCAGACCTGACGGACACTCGGTGTCCGGGAGAATGAGTGCGGCACGCTGACAGAATGCGCTGGCCGACCATGGTTGTCATGGTATGGTCTAGGTCCCACGGGGGATCTGGTGAAGTGTGGCATCCCTAGTCCATCTGGATGCCGCCCGAGTGGGTGTCTCGGGCCGGCAGTTTTGCTGGACCCTGGTGGGGGTTTCGACCTCCGGGGGTTCGAGGTGGTAACTCATGGGCACCTGGCATGGTGTATCATGAGGACCACTCGGGGGAGATGTTGTGGGTCGTGCTTTGGTGGCGGGACCACGGACGGCCAATAAGGACCTGATGTGGTGACCGCCTGAGCATGTGGCCTGGCAGCCTCACCCTGAGACTCTGGGACAGCCAGCATGTGATGACCAGGGCCAACCATTGGAGTCACTGTGAGACGTGATGGTGTGAGCATGATGTTCCACAGATGTTCCTCTGTGATTTGTGGACTCTCGGTTTGGGAAGAGAGCCATGAGATGGAATCTGGAAATTTTGTTTGGAATTTGTTTGGAGATGGAATCTTAACCCAGGGTCTTAACCCAGGGGACGTGACAATATTTACATAAATGGAATGATTAATATACGGAATTGCAGATTTGGAGAATGGGAAAAGCTACAAGAGGAAGAAGAAGCATCAATCTACTCAGAAAATCACCGTCAATATACAGTCCCTATTTTATTTTTTGGAATACCCTCGTACCAAAACGGCAGTAAATATGACATCACATCATTATCTGTACATACTAAATACTTACCAACAGAACAAGGTGAGAAATAAAGAACTACTGTGATTTCAACAAGGTGGAGCCACATCCAACACCTTTAATGAATGTCTCGTTTGGCTTCTTCTTATTCTTTTGTATTCAACGCAAGACTGTGGCTGAGGGCACAGCTGCGCTGTTGATGCAATGCCCTCTGTAGGTTATCACAGGAATTTGGAATTTGGCCACTGAGCCGGAGATAGTTCGCCTACTCTTCGGGAAGAGCCAATCCCACAACGTGGGATCATTAATGTCCACCACCGATGAATGGTGGCAGAGTTGACCCTCATTTAACTTCCATCCGAGAGAGGGCACACATCGATGAATCACCCTGTCTGTGAAACACCAGGAAGCCAGTTCATACAGCAGCTAGGTCGGGATTCGAACCCAGGCTAGACAGCTTGGAGACGTTTGTGCATACTTCAAAGCCATCCTGTCAGCCATTCTCGTTTGGCTGAGGGGAAATTTTCCTCATCACCTTATCCCGAGTTCCCCTGATTTGTCACTGCTGGGTTATTTTTTTTATGGGGACGAGTAAGGGAGATTGAAATGTTGAAACCAACCACAATTGCTGTTTTGAAAGATGTAGTTATTCAGATTATCTCGGGAGTTGCGCAAGACACCATCCAGAAAGTGATGCGTAACCTGTTGCTTCATCGAAGAAAATGTATAGAGCAGAGGGGAGGTCATATTAAGTTATTGGTTTAAGTATTGAAACTTGAACATTGTATAAATATTTCAAATTAAGAAATTATTTCATATCTATCCCTTGTATCCAGTTACAATTTTTTGCTTCATTTACTTTTTAATGGCCCACCCTGTATTTTGAGAGAAGTCTGGATTTGTTTTTTTTAAAGAGTAAAAGATTCTCGGATCTAGATGCGGATCTTGATATTCACCAAAATCTAAACAATTCATTGTTGTCACACACCTAACCTGTCCACATAGTTTCGTTCAAATCTGCCCATAACTTTTTGAGATATCCTGCTCTCAGACAGACAAACAGATAGACAGGGGTAAAATATGACCTCCGTCCACCATCGGTGGTGTAGATAGTAAAATAAAAGTTTTGAAACTCTAAAAAAAAAAAATATACATACAGTATATTGGAAGTTTACCGCCGTTGATGCACCCTCTTTTACACCACCTTATTTAACACGTTAAATTAGTGATTGTTCCTGTTGCTTGTGGAATTGTGTTGTTTGTATGATGTCCCTAAAAATAATTAAATTTTTTTAACTGACAGACAGACAGACTGAAGCGATTACCTTACTCGACAATTCGCATCGGTGATCGGGAGGGGATTCTGTACAATTTCCCAAGTTCCGATTCGTGTTCCCATTCATGTTCTACATTGTTCAAATTATAAAAACTAGGGCGTGCCCGTACGTGGGTGCAAAAAAACATGCGTGCAAACAACAACAACAAAAAAAAACTTTGAAACCACGTGGCAGTAACGACCACAGAACCCCCCCCTCTATTTACATGAAATGGTTTGGTCCATTCGCAAAGCCAAAGCGAACGGCTTGCGAGTACGGTAGAACCCCCCCCCCTCTATTTACATGAAATGGTTTGGTCCATTCGCAAAGCCAAAGCGAACGGCTTGCGAGTACGGTGACCATACCTTGGGAACCACTTGTCCGATAAATTTCAAACCTTGAAAAGGCACATCCTTGGGTCCCCAGCAATATACCTGGCAAGTTTCAAGTATATCGGACCCGTGGTTGTCGAGAAACAGCGGTCACAGACAAACACACAGACACACACACATACAGAGATTACTGGAATTATAGATAGACTAGGGCATGCCCGTACTATATATATATCTAAAATTATATCCCCCCCCTCTATTTACATGAAATGGTTTGGTCCAGCGAACGGCTTGCGTGAACGGAAAGCGAACGGCTTGCGAGTACGGTGACAATCCCCCCCCTCTATTTACATGAAATGGTTTGGTCCAAAGTGAACGGCTTGCGGAGTTTGGTAAATAAATCGCCGTAGCTCGGTAACTACTTCTCCGATTAATATGAAACCTTGAAAAGGCACATCCTCGGGTCCCCAGCAATATACCTGGCAAGTTTCAAGTATATCGGACCCGTGGTTGTCGAGAAACAGCGGTCACAGACAAACACACACACACACACACACACACACAGACACACACACAGAGATTACTGGAATTATAGATAGACTAGGACGTGCCCGTACGTGGGTGCCCGTTCCTTGCCAAAAAAAAAAAAAATGAAAAGGAAAAACATTCCAAACCGCGTGGCAGTAACGACCACAGAACCCCCCCCCCTCTATTTACATGAAATGGTTTGGTCCATTCGCAAAGCCAAAGCGAACGACCACAGAACCCCCCCCCCCCCCTCTATTTACATGAAATGGTTTGGTCCATTCGCAAAGCCAAAGCGAACGGCGAACGGCTAAATCGCCATAGCTCGGTAACTACTTCTCCGATTAATATGAAACCTTGAAAAGGCACATCCTCGGGTCCCCAGCAATATACCTGGCAAGTTTCAAGTATATCGGACCGGTAGTTGTCGAGAAACAGCGGTCACAGACAAACACACACACACACACACAGACACACACACACACACACACACAGACACACACACACACAGAGGGTGCCCGTTCCTTGCCAAAAAAAAAAAAAATGAAAAGGAAAAACATTCCAAACCGCGTGGCAGTAACGACCACAGAACCCCCCCCTCTATTTACATGAAATGGTTTGGTCCATTCGCAAAGCCAAAGCGAACGACCACAGAACCCCCCCCCCCTCTATTTACATGAAATGGTTTGGTCCATTCGCAAAGCCAAAGCGAACGGCGAACGGCTAAATCGCCATAGCTCGGTAACTACTTCTCCGATTAATATGAAACCTTGAAAAGGCACATCCTCGGGTCCCCAGCAATATACCTGGCAAGTTTCAAGTATATCGGACCGGTAGTTGTCGAGAAACAGCGGTCACAGACAAACACACACACACACACACAGACACACACACACACACACACAGACACACACACACACACAGAGATTACTGGAATTATAGATAGATGAACTTGAGATTAAGTAGTTCCTCTATCATAGACTGAGGTCTGTATAGATGGACAAATTGAACCAATGGCCTCATAACCCTGCTTTTTGCTTCCTGCGTGGGGTTATGAATGCAACCATGGCAGTATATTTATATTTCCCAAAAATTGGAATGGTCATATTTTTAAAAGGGCACTCACACACCCTCTCCCCTTCCACCGAGGATGTGAAACACATGGATGGCACCTCTATTGCCGAACAGTCATTTATGTGCAACACTTTAGGGTTTATACTTGTGAATCATATTTTGATGAACAGTGCTCCTTATAGAGCAATGGTGCTGCCGAAGCAGTTTCTTGGCAAGGGTGGTTTGCCGTTGCCTTTCTGGGTGTTTTTTGCCATATTGACTTTTCAGCAGTATTTGTCCATGTTCTAGCATTTTTAAATGCTGAGTGTCAGGTAAGAAAGCAGCAAATACCATTTTTAAGTCTTTGGGATGACTCAGCTGGGGTTTGAACTACAGACCTCTCAGACTCAGTGCGGACTCAATGCGGACACTCCATCCATGACACCACCGGGTCTTGTCTGTGAATCATATCCATTTATTTTCAGGAATTTTTTTAAATGCCAAGTGTAAAGGACTGTTATTTGCCTAAGGACTTATCAATGGTCGCAAATTTTAATCTTCAGGCAGAAAACAATTTTAATTTAAGCTCCTTATACTTATTGCTATGAATGTACAGGATGTACATTCACTTCAGTCTGTCAATCACCAAGAAGCTCTAGTTCTTTCTCTTTTGCATTTTGCCAAAATCGCATAATTGCTTTTCAGTGCAAGAAGACGATAGGAAGACATTAAAATTAGGATGCCATAGTAGACTATCATATTATACAGGTGACTCAAGTAATCCTAGGCCAACAATGGACAGCTGTCGATGACGCGAGTTTCAACAGTCTTCTTGGAAGCACTTCACTTGTGAATGAAGGATGACTCTGCTTTACCGAATCGCAATGTAAACTCCACGAATATATGGATCAGATGGACAAGTAGGGCATGTGTTTGATCCAATTCCCATGAGTAATGGCATACTCCGAATGGCACATTAACAACGATGTCAGAAAGCCAATAAAGTGCAAGTAAAAAAATGGAGTTTGTGAAAACACATTTCTTGAGGCTTTGTCAGTGTGAGTCATTGCTAGACTACGGTACAGTACAATGGCTTCTGTGACAAATGATGAGGGCAGATGATGAAATCCAATTACAGAAACTACACGTGGCTCTTTTCCAAGAATTGTATTAGCTGGTACTTTGTTGGATATGGCAGAGAAACAGTGAATCGACAATACAACATCTATCTATAATTCCATTAATCTCTGTGTGTATGTGTGTGTGTATGTGTGTGTGTATGTGTGTGTGTGTGTATGCGACAACGATTTCTCGACAACTACCGGTCCGATATACTTGAAACTTGCCAGGTATATTGCTGGGGACCCGAGGATGTGCCTTTTCAAGGTTTGAAATTAATCGGACAAGTACTTACCGAGCTATGGCGATTTAGCCGTTCGCCGTTCGCTTTGGCGTTGCGAATGGACCAAACCATTGCATGTAAATAGAGGGGGGGGGGTTCTGTGGTCGTTGCGAATGGACCAAACCATTCATGTAAATAGAGGGGGGGGGGGTTCTGTGGTCGTTACTGCCACGTGGTTTCAAAGTTTTTTTTTGTTGTTGTTGTTTGCACGCATGTTTTTTTGCACCCACGTACGGGCACGTCCTAGCTTATATATAGTACGGGCATGCCCTAGTATATTTAACTACGCAACGAATGCATACACGATATATATATATATATATATTTGTGCAGCGTCTGTCCTGTCCTGTTGTCACTGAACTACTTTCTCAAACTTTTGTGAAATCGTACCAAACTTCTGGAATGCACATATCTCTCCCGTCGGTATGTCCTAAGGGTATTTTTTTTGAAAAATTGTCCCAATTTTTATTTTTATTTTTTGGAATTTTTTGGGGATTTTTTTTTTTTCAACTTCAATTGTTTATAAAATGTGATATCACGTATATTATAAATACATTTGTGCAAAATAATTGTTTGAATTATTATGATTGCTTTAAACCATGACAAAACGGCAACTCGGGTGCAGTCGTTCATATATATATCTACACATCTGGGCAGTGTCTGTGTTCACTTAACGACTCCCTCAAACTTTTGTTTCCGGGGTTGTGAAGTGTATTTAATGACGTTGTGGTAGTTTTGAATCACGTGGTGGTGAGGTATTTTGAATTATGTGGTGGTGAGGTGTTTTTAAATGACGTGGTGGTGAGGTGTTTTTAAATCACATGGTGGTGAGGTGTTTTGATTTACGTGGTGGTGAGGTATTTATAATTACGTGGTGGTGAGGTGTTTTTAATTATGTGGTGGTGAGGTGTTTAGAATTACTTGGTGATGAAGTGTTTTGAATTATGTGGTGGTGAGGTGTTTTTAATTATGTGGTGGTGAGGTGTTTTGAATTACTTCGTGGTGAGGTGTTTTTAAATGACGTGGTGGTGAGGTGTTTTTAATTTCGTGGCTGTGAGGTGTTTTTATTACGTGTTTTATGGCTGCGAGGTGTTTTTATTACGTGTTTTATGGCTGTGAGGTGTTTTTACTTTCGTGGCTGTGAGGTGTTTTTAATTTCGTGGTGGTGAGGTGTTTTTATTACGTGTTTTATGGCTGTGAGGTGTTTTTATTACGTGTTTTATGGCTGTGAGGTGTTTTTATTATGTGTTTTATAGCTGTGAGGTGTTTTTATTTTCGTGGTGGTGAGGTGTTTTTATTACATGTTTTATGGGTGTGAGGTGTTTTTATTGCGTGTTTTATGGCTGTGAGGTGTTTTTATTGCGTGTTTTATGGCTGTGAGGTGTTTTTAATTTCGTGGTGGTGAGGTGTTTTTATTACGTGTTTTATGGCTGTGAGGTGTTTTTATTACGTGTTTGATGGCTGTGAGGTGTTTTCAATTTCGTGGTGGTGAGGTGTTTTTAATTTTGTGGTGGTGAGGTGTTTTTATTACGTGGTTTATGGCTGTGAGGTGTTTTAAATTACTTGGTGGTGAGGTGTTTTGAATTACTTGGTGGTGAGGTATTTTGAATTACGTGGTGGTGAGGTGTTTTGAAATACGTGGTGGTGAGGTGTTTTGAATTACTTGGTGGTGAGGTGTTTTGAATTACGTGGTGGTGAGGTGTTTTGAAGTACGTGGTGGTGAGGTGTAATCGTCCCAAACTTCCCGTCTGCACCTACCCCTCCCCTATGTATGTGCGGAGGGGTTCTTTCTTGAAAAAAAAAACATTCAACCTAAATCTTCAACCTAAATTGCCTATAAAAATGTAATATCACAAACACAACAAATACATTTGTGCAAAGTAATTGTTTGTATTATGATTGGTGAAAATCATGACAACACAGCAACTCAGGTACAGTCATTAGCCTCAGTTAAAATAAGCCCGTTCTTCAGTATCGACCACGAGCCGAGCCAAGCTAGTATATATATATACATATATATATATATATATACATTGTTACGGATCTCAGAGTACGGCGCTCCCCTTACCGAGGGGGGGTTAATCCCCTCGTCTATTAAGCTGGCCGTCTCCGGTCCTGGAGCTATGACGTCACTTCCGGTCAGCGCTGAATAGGGTGGTAGGCCAATTGTTCCTATCACCTAATTACCAGCACCTTCCGGTAAGCGAGGAAATGAGCCCCGCCCAAGCCACGGCTGTAATGGACACGCCGAGCGAAGCGAGCCACGACTCAGGCCGTTAACAAAAGGACTAAACCCGATTCTGAGCGGTTCCTATATCGTGCCACAGGTACTCAATTTGGGACAGGACGCAAGCGATCGGACGAGAGAAAGCAAAGAATAAGAAGGGTAAAGGAAGAACAAATATGATTTATTACTCTCTAAAAGAGGAAACGAAAGAAGGGAATATACAAGAAGAGGAAACAAAAGGACATAGGGCAACCTTATACACTCTTATCTAACATGCCCATGACAATACAAACAGACTCACACGGAATGGTAGCTGGTAGGGGAGGAAGGTCCAGGCAGATGGTTCCAGGCTCCGGGTCTGCCGCGAAGAATGGCAGGCAGCTGGCGTCGTTGGCGCTCGACCGGACCTTACAAATGCGAGGGGCTGGAATGCACGTACGTTCAGCGTGCCGAAAGCTCTCAAAACCACGGCAGTTCGTATTGACAACGATCATCCCAAACGATCCTCTGTGCAATGTTCTTATGTTCGCCGCCTCTGTGCTGTTTTCTCGCATCTGCCGATCTCCCCCGCATCTGCTCTCTGCCCTTCTGCCGCTCTCTCCGCTCTTCTCGCTCTTCTGTGAAAAGGCTTTGCGCTCGCGCTTTTATTGCAAGCTTCGCGTATTAAGCCGCGTCCGCTTTGCTCCGCCTACCGGTGAACACGCCTCGGCCCGGATTGGCCACGAGGGTTCATTCATACCTCCCCTCGTGACGCGTCGATGGGGCCACGCCTATGTTCCGGGCCGCTCCTCCCTTCTTCTCCCACTTGACCGCGTGCGTAATGGCGGCTTGGGGCCAGCAAACAAACCAAAAAGGCAGCATACGGCTACTGGCACTTTGGAGAGAGAGAGATGATTGGGGATAATTGAAGGGGCCAGGGGCCTATCTTATTTGATTAATACAACGCAGAGTCAAACTATTGGAAACAGATCCTTAACTGAAACATAGACTAATGAAATAACTAAAGAAGAATCTATGGTGTCCTACGTGTTGCAATATGACCTAACTCGGGTGCGACCTTTACAAAGGGGGATATTTACAAGAATTATTATTTTACAAAGTGAAGGTTCTAAAAACCGTAACACAGCACCGGTCTCTCCTCCAGGCACGTCCCGTGCCGACAAAATCTTTAACTTAATGTGACACTCAGGTGTAGTAACCCTCTACTATTAACCTTACCCTGAGTGCGACAGTTTTAAAACAATTAAGTATGTCCCGCCTGCTGCGTTGCATTCTGTCTAACTGATTCACGCCCACAGGATAACCGAATCACGGAATTAATTCTCAAAACTACACATTGACGGTGGGGAGCATTATTTACAAAGACACACTATTTGGTATTTACAAAACTAAACCCAGGGCCTGTTCTTTTGGGAAACAAAAGCAGAGTTTTTGGAAAGAGGAAAGGTCGTGCACTGCACTGCACCGGTACACCATACCCACGGGCGCTCTGAGACGCACAATTGATATTGCAGTGCAATCTCAAAGCACCAAAAGCACCACCATAAAGCACCCAATAAAAAACACAAAGCACCATCCAGTGCACATTTCAACAATAAACAATAATCATGGCGTCCGACGTCTTCTTCTCTCTGCTGGTCCGCTGGTTCTCGATGACTTCTTTGCTTGCGGCCTATTTGGTAATAAAAAGAAGGCACAAATCGCGTCCATTCCTTTAATTATGGCCAGCAGGGGCCAACTAAGGTGGTCCACCTGCTTGGCATAGGTGCCACCTTTACCGTGGTCCGCAAGCAAGATTCCCCAGCAGTGGCCATGGCACAGCCATGTGATCCATGATGTGGTGCTCGGCCACAAACGTGTGGTCCATAAGTGGGCTTGGCCACAAACGTGTGGTCCATAAGTGGTGTACCGGTCCAGGCAGGCAGGCAGCGGAGGTGCGGGCACACAACTGCGGCGACTGCACACTTTCCCCTCAGTGCCCAGAGAGCACGGTCCATAGGCGGGGAAGGAAGACAAAGCAGAGTTAGCGGGGTGCAAGGGCGCAAGGGTACACATCATCACAAGGTAATGCAGAGGCGAGGTGTGCAGGAGAGCGAGCGGAGAAGGCTCGTCCCTACCCCGTACGCCCCCCGCCCACCCCCCCCCCGTCACCTAATCTACCCTTGCCCCTTACCCCGTATTTACACAATTTTACAAATTCATCGCTATCGTCTTGTCTTCCCCATATCTCCCCTAATTCCAAATTAGTCCCCAATCCCTCTAACCAAATTTGCCATAAAGCCCAATTTCTCATCAATCCTTCCTCGGAACATCACAAGCACAATGTCACCCCCACGTCATGATGCGTCTTACATACCAGACATTTGCAAAAAACCGTGGTGTGGAGTCCTGTCACCCTGGTGAGTGGATGTAGATGGTGCGAAGATATTCCAATCCTAACTATCCTAAATGACATTAACACTTTTTACCTTACCCGGGGTCTTTCCCTGCCAAACCATTGGCCATCTTACACTATGTGGTTCTATGAACCGAACTCCCATTGACCAAACTGTGGTGTTCACCAATTTGGGGTCTCACTCCCCCGATTCTACTCCCTGTTCTCTCGCACAATTTCCGGGCTGGTTCGTGTGGCGCTCCCAGCAGGTCCGCTCACCTGCACACTTCCGCCACTGCAGTTGTCTCCGAGCTTACCTGCTCCTTACCCTAACGTACCTGGGGAAGGCCCTCTGGCGCTCTCATCCCCTACCGCCCTCTCTGGCGTCAGGCTACCCGGGTCCGTCCTCCGGATCCTCGGGCCCCATTGAACAACTCTACTGGCTCCCAGAGCCTACCTGCGGCCTCACCTGGCCGACATACTAACAGTGGCGGAGTGCTCAACCAATCACACTCACTAACAGGCCACACGCCCAGCCAATCTCGTTCCACTAATGCACCCAACACAACACTCGCACCAGCACGTGACTACTCGCACCACAGATGCCAATTTCCACCCACAATTTACCTACTCCCTCTACCTACTTTTAAACTACCCTCCCCGGGTACTCATGAAGGGGTCCATCTTCCCCATCCACTCCTTTCGCATCAACCACTCCACTCCACGTATTCCACACTACTCACTCCACACCATCCATTCCATACTCCATACCATCTATTCCATACTCCATTCACTCCATACACCTGTGCTTCACCTGCACTTGCACACCCACCTGGTGCTCACACACACCTGCTGGCACTTGCACCCTCCTTCCCTCCAGGACAATTCACTCAATACAACGCACAATCACACCTCTCACAATACTCTGCTCAATACACTTTCACTTCTCCAAACCATTGCCTCTCAATTCCTTATTTCATCACTCTCACCACAACCACACAGCATCATCTAAGCTGACTTCTCCCTTATAAGATTCGTGCTTCCCAGTCGCCCCTTATACTATTGCACTCTCTCGTCATTATAATCCACTAATCTGCTACGTCCTCTCTACAAGTACAATGTCGCTACTTAAATCTACATTTACCTACTGTCATTTCTAAATCCTACCATTATAACCTACCCCTCCCGGGCTAGTTTTCACAGCCATACCCCATAAATCCTATTGCTCATGTGCCCACATAGGTGATGTGAGGTGAATGGTAAAACTACCATTCGCCATCACTTTCACTACTACCATCAGTCCATTAAACTACGAGCCTCGGTGCGTCGTTACATCATTAAAGCTCGGCTTCGCAAAGCCGAGCAATGAATTCGGGGGGTTTGGTCTCCTGCGGTTGGGTCTGTCCGGCATCCGATTCAGGGGAGGAGGTTTCGTCGGGCCAAGGTTCAAAGCACCATCCCGGCGCGGGGCCTTGCGCTCCCAAGCGCGATGGCCCTTCCTTGCCCGGGTGGAACGCCGCCACCACAAGGGGGCGCCGTTCCAACCCCTCCTACCTTCCCTCGAACCGGGCCGGTCACCTTGCCCGGCAAAGCGCGGACTCAATCGTGCAGGGCGGGGCCCGGCGCGGATCGTGCATGACGCTCCGAACAGGAGCGACGCGACACCGATCCCCGCCGGTTCCCGCAATACACAAAGCCCGGCACGGACCAAGGGCTCGCGTCGGCTAAATGTCGGTCTGAACGCTGCCCCGGTCAACGTCGATGCCCTACTCGCATGCTCACACAACGCGTTCCTTTTTACATTCACCAAACCCGGCGCTCCAACGCCTCTCGTACATCCCACACACTTTGTCACAGCACTCGCTCGTGCATACCCCTTTCTTACGCACTCTGTTACGCACCACTCCTCTCACGCACCTTCTCGCACGCTCATCCTACTCGCACACTCCATCGCACACCACTCCCTGTTACGTACTCCATAACACTCACCACGGGTGTGCACTCCTGCACATACCCACTCACACGCTCCGATGTGCCCTCCCGCACACGCACCACAACCAACTCAGGTGTGCATTCTTCCACACCCGCCACAACCAACTCACCCTCCGTGTCACTCTCACTCCTACTATCACACTCTGTCGCGCATTCTCCCTCGCACCCGGTATCACACTCACGCCTCGACGCCATTCGCACACGCGCGCCGTTCACCTTCACACACCTTTTCCTCATGCGCGCGCCATTTTCTCTCATACCACTCACAAGGGACCTTCCACAAACGCCCGGGTGCCGTCTCAATCCCAAGCGCGCGAAAATTCTTTCTGCGCTAAACACCTTCCCGCAAAACCTCTTAGCACCATACACAGCCCGACTCACCTTCAGGGTTCTTCTTCTTCGCTCCACATGCACCTGCAAATCTTTATAAGGATTAACAAGCACGGCATCATGATGCGGGCACGGACTTTGCACATTATCCATTTCTCCCTGCCGCGAGTGGTGTTCTAAGTCCGCGGTCTCTCCAATTTCAATTTCCACTACTATTTGTTCGGTTATTTTTCCAATTCTAATTTCTTTTTCCGCCGCTGTACATGAATTTGCCCTGTCCAATTCGGCGGCCGTCGGGTTTTTCACACCCCGTGTCGTGATCTCTACCCCGGTCCAGTTACCTGCGCCTTGCTCCGCCTCGCTCAATCCGCGCTCCTCGAGTCGCGTTACCTCGTCACGTACCGATGTGACCTCCTCGCTCAACTCGCGGTCTCTCTCCCTCTCATACTCTTTTGCAACATACCTGGCTTGCCCCCTCGCCAGTCCCTCATTTACTTCCCAGGCTTGGCTTCCCTATTCCCCAATTTGACTTCCCATCCCATTTCTTAATTCACCAATTTGGCTTCCCATATCATTTCTTAATTCACCAATTTGGCTTCCCATCTCAGTTTTTAATCCACCAATTTGGCTTCCCAATTGTTCCCCCACTATTTTCATGTCTTCACTCGACTTGACCATAAGAGCCCTTATTTGCATCATAAAGAGGTCCAGATTCACTAGTGCTGTGGGCTCGGCTGCCGCGGCCATGTGCAAGGCGCCGCCATCTTGTGCCACCGCGACCACGTGTGAGGTGCTGCCATCTTGTGCGCCTGCAACCCCCACTGTTACACCTTCTTCAACCCCCTCTTCCATTACTCCCACTACCTCCCTGGGGTCCTGGGTTGTCCTATCTCCCTTTTCCATCCCCCCCATCGGCATCCGATCGCCTTGACCATCCATTGCACGACTCAATTTGGATGTTAAATAATAAATTTCGGCCGCGCGTAATTTCGACCAAATTTTTTTTTAAATGTTCGTGGTTTAAAAATTAATGTGGTTTAAAAATTTGGTTCGGGTCCAATCCCACTCCTGACACCAATTGTTGCGGCTCTCGGAGTACGGCACTCCCCTTACCGAGGGGGGGGTTAATCCCCTCATCTATTAAGCTGGCCGTCTCCGGTCCTGGAGCTATGACGTCACTTCCGGTCAGCGCTGAATAGGGTGGTAGGCCAATTGTTCTGATTACCTAATTACCAGCGCCTTCCGGTAAGCAAGGAAATGAGCCCCGCCCGAGCTGTGGACAAGATGGAAGATTGCCGAGTGGTTTAGCAACCCGCAGCTCGAGCCGTTAACAAAGGGACTAAACCCGACTATAGCAGTTGGCCAAATCGTGCCACAGGTACTCAATGGGGAAAAGACAAAGACGATCGGATGAGAGGAAGCCAAGAATAAGAAGGGTAAAGGAAGAACAAATATGATTTATTACTATCTAAAAGAGGAAACGAAAGAAGGGAATATACAAGAAGAGGAAACAAAAGGACATAGGGCAACCTTATACACTCTTATCTAGCACGCCCATGACAATACAAACAGACTCACACGGATTGGTAGCTGATAGGGGAGGAGGGTCCAGGCAGATGGTTCCAGGCTCCGGGTCCGCCGCGAAGAATGGCAGGCAGCTGGCATCGTTGGCGCTCGACCGGACCTTACAAATGCGAGTGGCTGGAATGCGCGTACGTTCAGCATGCCGAACGCTCTCAAAACCACGGCAGTTCGTATTGACAACGATCGTCCCAAACGATCCTCTGCGCAATGTTCTTATGTTCGCCGCCTCTGTGCTGTTTTCTCGCATCTGCCGATCTCCCCCGCATCTGCTCTCTGCCCTTCTGCCGCTCTCTCCGCTCTTCTCGCTCTTCTGTGAAAAGGCTTTGCGCTCGCGCTTTTATTGCAAACTTTGCGTATTAAGCCGCGTCCGCTTTGCTCCGCCTACCGGTGAACACGCCTCGGCCTGGATTGGCCGCGAGGGTTCATTCGTATCTCCCCTGGTGACGCGTCGATGGGGCCACGCCTATGTTCTGGGCCGCTCCTCCCTTCTTCTCCCACTTGACCGCGTGCGTAATGGCGGCTTGGGGCCAGCAAACAAACCAAAAAGGCAGCATACGGCTACTGGCACTTTGGATAGAGAGAGATGATTGGGGATTAATTGAAGGGGCCTATCTTATTTGATTAATACAACGCAGAGTCAAACTATTGGAAACAGATCCTTAACTGAAACATAGACTAATGAAATAACTAAAGAAGAATCTATGGTGTTCTACGTGTTGCAATATGACCTAACTATGGTGCGACCTTTACAAATGGGGATATTTACAAGAAATATTATTTTACAAAGTGAAGGTTCTAAAAACCGTAACAATATATATATACATATACAATCGTTTTTTCCCAAAAATAAGTTGAAATTGACAAAAGTATTTGGTCTCCACAATTCTATATTTCACTGTTAATATTACATATTATGATCAGTTTTGGATGCGGTTTGCGACACAGTCCTATGTAACAGAGTGGCAGAAGTTGGAAGTGGGGATCCCGATGGGATGTACCATCTCCCCGATTTTGTTTGTGCTGGTTATGGAGTTGTTGATACGTGCTGTGAGTGAACATGGGAAAGAAGTGGAGCTAGCCCCTGGTCAGAGATTGCCAGCAATGTTTGCTTTCATGGATGACCTGACAGTTGTCCAACAGTCCGCTGATGCAGCAGTAGAGGTACTGGGACGACTGGAAAGGTTGATGCGGTGGGCAAGAATGGGATATAAAGCAAGAAAGCCGAGGAGTGTGGTAGTGAGATGAGGAGTGGTGGATAACATGCACAGGTTTGAGCTGGGAGGGGAGGTGGTTCCATCATTGGTAGAGGCCCCTGTGAAGAGTTTGGGAAGATGGTATACAGTGGAGTTGAATGATGTGGGAAGAGTGGAGGAGGTCAGAAACAAGCTTTTGAGAGGTTTGAAGAGGATTGATGGATGTGGTTTGCCAGGTAAGTTGAAGGTATGGTGTTTGAAGTTTGGGTTGATGCCACGAGTATTGTGGCCATTGATGATGTATGATATTGCAATTTGGCATGTAGAGAGGATGGAGGTTGTGGGGAGTGGGTTTGTGAGGATGTGGTTGGGAGTGCCACGCTGTTTGACGAACATTGCCTTTTATGGTCAGGGTGGAAAACTCCAGTTTCCCTTGACATCATTAACCGAGGAGTTTAAGGTGGTGAGGGTGCGGGAATTCATGATGTTGCGGGATTCAAGTGATGCAGTGGTAAAGAATGCTCTCCCAGAGAAGAAGGGAAGTCGGAAGTGGAATGCAAGAGCAGAGGTGGACTAGATGGAGGAGCGGATGCAACAGGAGGAGGTCATGGGGATGGTACAGCATGGGAAGCATGGCTTGGCGTGGATGGAGCATGAGCGATGGGGAAAGGCATGTGTGAAGGAGAGGAGGAAGATGGTTGAGAGGGAGTTGAGAAGAAAGGAAGAGGAGGGGAGGTATGTGAAAGCAGTCGGTCAGGCACAGCAAGGTGCTTGGACTAAGTGGGAAGGTGTGCGGGTGAGGATATTGAAGTGGCAAGAGATTTGGAGGATGGAGCCAATATTGTTGAATTTCCTGTTGCGGGCAACGTATGATGTGCTTCCGTCACCAGTAAACTTGAGATTGTGGGGGTTGTTTGCAGGAGGAGAGATGTTATTTGTGTGGAGGTGTGGGAACGGTGCAGCATGCACTGAGTGCATGCTCAGTAGCATTGGCAGCAGGAAGATACAGGTGGCGACATGATCAGGTGCTGGCGGCGGTGGTGCAGATGGTGCAACAAGAGGTGCTGAGATCGAGAGAGAGAAGAGTGGAGAAGGAGACTGATGGGGGAGAGGTGTGGTTTGTCAAAGAGGGCCAAGTGGTAAGAGGTGGAAAGAGGAGGAGGTGGAAAGCAAGAGGGCTGTCAGATGCTTGTGATTGGCAGGTGGTGGCAGACCTAAAGCCACAATTGTTATTCCCAGAGGAGATCTGTGTGACAAGGTTGCAGCCTAACATTGTCATTTGGTCAAGTGCAACAAGACAGGTCATCTTAGGGGAATTGTTGGTACCTTGGGAAGAGAACATGGAGCAGGTGCACGAGAGGCAGAGAGGAAAGTACAGTGAGCTGGAGGCAGAGTGCCGGGAGAAGGGTTGGCGAGTTTCGTGTCAGTCATTTGAGATGGGGTGTAGAGGGTATAATGGCAATTCCTTTTCTGCATTTCTTGCTAGGCTGGGAGTGTGGGACAGAAAAAAGGAGGATGTGTGACAAGGTGGCCCAGGTTGCCTTGAAAGGCTCATTTTGGATATGGAGGAAGTTTATGGAGGCACGTGGAACGGTGTAGGTTGGTTGTGTGTGGGTTTTATTTTTTTGTTGTTGCTATTATTATTTCTTATTTTGTGTGTATGAGTGAGTGGGTGAGGGTGTGTGTTTTTGCATGAATTAATTTTTGCATGAGTGTGTGTTTTTGTATGTTGAGTGGTGTATGTTGTAAGGGTAGGTGGTTGGTTGGTGTTGTGTGTGTGTGTGTGTGTGTGTGTGTGTGTGTGTGTGTGTGTGTGTGTGTGTATGGGTGTGTATGTGTGTATGAATGATCTGGTGTGTTTTGTTGGTGAGTGGTGAAGGGTATAAAGGTGGGTGTTTGAGTGTTCCACCATGTTTGTTTGGTGCTGTGGATTCTGGATGCGGAGGTGTTGTTGTTGTTGTCTTCTGCGTTCGCACTGGCTGCGGAGGTGTTGTTGTTGTTGTCTTCTGCGTTCGCACTGGCTGGGGGTGGGGGTATGTACGCATCCAGGTGTAGTTGCTGCATGTGGATGTGTATGTGCCCCTGCTGGCCCACCTTAGCTGACCGTATCGAGGTTGAAGGACCGAAACGGGATGATGCTGAGGACCTCGACTGAGGACCCGGTCAGTGCGGCACACTTGTGACCAGGTGTGTTTTGAACTTATATATATATATATATATATATATATATATATATATATATATATTAGGGTGGTGCTCAAAATAATTTTTTTTAAATATTTACTGGGACATGGCTTTATGTTGTTCCTTTTGTTCCAAAATGAAAAGACACCAAATATGAAAACAATCTGATTTTATTTAGGGGTGCCACATCAGCCTTCAAACTAAAGGTGTCTACAAAACTTTTCTATATATGGATCGAAAGCAAAACCAGAAGTTTGTTTTATGAAAATCCACCCTCCACTCACTTTCTTTGTATTCTAGCAAACACAAGTTACAATAGCTGCACAAATAGCACTATATTGCTATGAAAACTCAAATTCAATGATAACAATCCAAATGTTCAGTTCATAAAATGAAGAGACACCATATCACATAATATTAAAAAACCCAAATATAATGAGAAATGTAACTCATATTTCTGGGCCTGTTTCACCACTGTTGCCTTCTTGGCATCGGGGTACATCTTCCTGTGAGCAGCAACAACTTGGAGCAGAGCTTGCTTTTGCTCTTCATCCTTTGTAAGGAGCTTATTGTAGTCTTGTATCAATGCGACACCCCTTTCTGCCCTGTCGTTCACCACGACTAAGCCACTGGCGGCTTTCTTTGCTTCCTGAAAGCTGGTTTCTTGCTCCCATGAACCAGGATCCTTATCCATCCAATCAGTCTGGGTCCCTAGGATGCTGAAGAAATGCTTGGTGTGTTTTGTTATGAGGCCAGCGATTGACAGGGCGGTTCCTCGTTTGATAGCTGGTCTCTTTGGAGAGGGGTTTTCACCGTCATTTTTCAATGCTTCAATCATATTGATCTTGCTTTCTTTGTCAATTCTGGTGTCAAAGAATGCAAATGCCACTAGTACTGGGCTCATGTACCACGTGTGGCGGCCAATGCCTTCAAGGCTGCCTGAGCCATCTTCTGATTGATTTGTTCAAACTTTTCCAACTTCTTGAAGAGGTTAATGTCATTCAGGGGAGCCTCAATAGCTTGTGGAGCCCGAAACCAAGCCTGTACATACACAAGGCAGACAAAAATGTTGAAGGCTCGGAGTTCTCTCGCCTCTCGAAGTGTCAAGTGGAACTCTGACCGAAACATGAACACCTGTAGTGAATATAGTGCTTTTGCCATCCATCTGGCTCTGTGCATTGCTCCTGGAGCCATGATCCGGATTCCACGAGGTGGGATTCCTCCCATGTAGATGACAGTCAGTTCTAGGAGTTCACGATAATCATCTCGTGGCTGCTGATCTTTCAAACACACAAGAGCAAATTCCAGAGCTTCATCCATCATGTCATTGTTCTGTGCAAACTCAGCTGCCCACCATCAGATTGTTTGGTTGGTGTTCTTTGTGTATGTGTGTGTATGTGTGTGTATAAATGATCTGGTGTGTTTTGTTGGTGAGTGGTGAAGGGTATAAAGGTGGGTGTTTGAGTGTTCCACCATGTTTGTTTGGTGCTGTGGATTCTGGGTGTGGAGGTGTTGTTGTTGTTGTTCGCACTGGCTGGGGGTGGGGGTATGTATGCATCCAGGTGCAGTTGCTGCATGTGGATGTGTATGTGCCCCTGCTGGCCCACCTTAGCTGACCGTATCGAGGTTGAAGGGCCGAAACGGTATGATGCTGAGGACCTCGACTGAGGACCCGGTCAGTGCGGCACACTTGTGACCAGGTGTGTTTTGAACTTATATATATATATATATATATATATATATATATATATATATATATATATATATATATATATATATATATACATATATATATATATATATATATACATATATATATATATACAATCGTTTTTTCTAAAAAATAAGTTGAAATTGACAAAAGTATTTGGTCTCCACAATTCTATATTTCACTGTTAATATTACAGAACCTTTGCTTTTGATTCACAACTTAATATATCCTTTTAAATCAGAAAATACAAAGAAATGTCATTGACAAAATTATTGACACCCTAGACTTAATATTTGGTAGCACAGACTTTGGACAAAATAACTGCAGTCAAGTGCTTCCTATAGCCATGAATGAACTTCCTGCACCTCTCTACTGGCAGATTGGCCCACTCCTCTTGTGCAAACTGCTCCAGTTCTCCCAGATTTGAAGAGTGCTTTCTCCCAACTGCTGTTTCCAGATCTCCCCACAGGTGTTCAATGGGATTTAGATCTGGACTCATTGCTAGCCACTTCAGAACAGTCCAGCGTTTTGTCTTGAACCATTTCTGGGTGCTTTATGAAGTGTGTTTCAGGTCATTGTCCTGCTGCAAGACCCATGACCTTCGATGGAGACCCAGCTTTCTGACACTGGGTTCAACATTGCGTTCCAAAATGCCTTGGTAATCTTCTGCTTTAATGATGCCATGCACATATTCAAGGCACCCAGTACCAGAGGTAGCACAGCAACTCCAAAACATCACTGAACCTCCTCCATGTTTAACTGCATGGAAGGTGTACTTTTCTTTGAAGGCTTCATTTTGTTTTCTGTAAACATAGAGATGATGTGCTTTACCAAAAAGCTCTAATTTGGTCTCATATGTCCACAGGACATTCTCCCAGAAGGATTTTGGCTTGTTTGGGTGTGTTTTAGAAAACTCCAGTCGGGCTTTCTCAGCAGTGGGGTCCTCCATTGAACCCCCTTTAATCGAGTTGGTGACGGATGGTGCGAGTTGAAACTGTTGCACCTTGTGTCTGAAGTAAAAAAAAAAAAAAAAGTAACCACATTTAGAGGCCATTTTTCGCGGGGGTTGGCCTTTTTCGAGGACCGTGGTTGTTGTTGTTTTTCGGTCCCCTTTTTGAAGCAATGTTTTACGGCCGGATGCCCTTCCTGCCGCCAACCCTTTTTGTCGCCTTTTACGACAAGCAGGGAATTACCAGTGAACTGGTACTCAATGTAAGCTTGAATCTGTTTGTCAGTCGATCGAGGTGCTTTCTCCACCATTCGAACAATCTTCGCTGCAATCTTCGATCAAGTTTTCTCTTGCGGCCACGTCCAGGGAGTTTGGCTGCAGTACTGTGGGCCTTAAACTTCCTTATAACACACTATGTACGGAGGACACAGGAACATCAAGGTCTCTGGAGATGGGCTTGTGGCCTTGAGATTGTGCATGCTTGGCTACAATCTTGTGTCTGACCTCCTCAGACAATTCTCTAGTTTTCTTTTTTTTCTCCATGCTCATTGCAGTACACGCAGTGACACAAAACAGCAGAATGACTCCTTTTCTCTATTCAAACTGGTTGAATGAGTGATTTTTATATTGCAGGCACCTGCAACTCACCATAGGTGAGTCCAATTCCAAAGTAAAGAAGAATCACCTGCTTGAAATCTAATTATTTATAACAACTTACTCACCAAAATTAATATTGTCCGGGTCATTTTAGGATTTCTGTGGAATAAGCGAAGATTTAGTAATTTTTTCAGCTTTTTTGTTTTGTTCCACTGCAAACCAAAGAAACACATTTGTGGATACCAAAAGATTCTATAATTTCAACAATTTTCTGGAAGATATGGTGCATTATTTGAAAGAAGTGCAAGGGTGCCAATATTTTTTAGCGACGACTGTTTATATAAAGATTTAAAATACCCATCTGTTTTGTACGTTGCCTCCACACACACAATGGTGTAATGTTCTGTTCATGTGGTTTGGCATCTCAGCATAAAGAAGTTAGATTCGTGGAAACTAGGAACAGAATGTCATTCAACTCCCCCATCATGCTGCACTCTATAAACACAGCACAAATTCAACCAATGAGTTTATGTACTTGATATCACTGGGGGTGTGTAGGTGGTGGAGAACGGGCAAGGGAGACGCAAACAGGCACAGGGACTTGAGCCAAAAGGTTTCCTGAGACGAGAATGTGGGAAAAGTCTGGTCCGTTAAAGGCGTAGTAGTAGTAGTAGTAGTAGTAGTAGTAGTAAAAAAAAACACCTTTAGAGGCCATTTTTCCCCGCAAGTGGGGGTTAGCCTTTTTCGGGGACCGTGGTTGTTGTTGTTTTTTTGGTCCCCTTTTTGAAGCAATGTTTTTTTTAGTAGTAGTAGTAGTAGTACATTTTATATATTGTTTTGTGTATTGCAGAAGAGGAGGGGGAGGGGGGGTGCTCATTGTTAAAATTTAAGGCTATACCGTAGCCTTAGCATAATCTGTGTGCTCACATGGGATCGATAATTTTGACATATAGGGACTTTGTGTTTAGGTTAAGTTGTCCTGTTAGTATGGACCGTTGCAAGGCGGTGTTATTAACTGTAGTGGCTAGTTATTCTAAGGATGTCATGTGATCTGTCCTTCCTGTCTAAATCAGTGAGGGTCTGGTGAGGAGACCCCCGATAGGGTTAATATGGGCTCGTTGCCAGCACATTTTTCCTGACGTCATCCTTGTTATAGTTAGGTCCAAAACTTCAATTCCGTGACCATTTTCTGGCTAGTAAGGTTTGACGATTGATTTGACTTCTATTGACATTTTATAACAAAAATAGCCTCTATGTCCCTCCCAAAAATCCCGGCATTTTTCGCCAGAGGCCCGAATCCAAGATGACCGCCGGCACTATCTTGAAAAATTAAGTTTTGAACCAGAACACCTAGAATCACGTACAAAGACACTTTTTTGGGTAATTTGACCACGAGGATTCCGAATCTGACATTACTTTGACGTTATGACATTATTTTGACCCAGAAATCCAAGATGGCCACCATCCAGTAGAGCGAAAATGCAACTTTTAAATGGGAGAACATATGATCATGAATTAACACATTATTTTGGCTAAATCTATACTGGCCACGGAATTGAGGTCCTGATTAGTGAATTGCTATTTTCTTGTTTTTTATTTGTCTGTGTGTGTAATGTCATATACTTATTTCTGTCTTTCCAGGGAGTATACGAGCGAATGAGACGGCACTGAGAAGCGCAGTATTCAGAAGATAGCTGTCAAGAGAATGTCCACCGTTCCGTGTGTGCTCCAGTGTGGCGGGCTTTGCAATGAAGCCACTGATGTCGTTACCTCCGTTGAGAGTTGGGAAAATCTCAAGAAAAAAGCCCTGTTATGGAGCGGTCTTGACAAGTTCGGAGACGTTTATGCAACAGTCAATTGGGATAATGGTCCCGGCAGACAATGTGTCCATAAATCATGTAGGCTGACCTTATGGAATGCTAATCAACTGGAGCAGGCCAAGACAAGACAGAAAAAACGAGAAGTCAAGGAATGCCAATCTCAGTCTTCGTCCATGTCTGAGGCTTTCCCCCCGGCTGCTTCTCCACCTGCCAAGCGGCTGCGATCAAGTGTAGAAGGGCTGATACATGAAAAAACAAAATGTGTCTGGTGCTGTAAACCGGAGTCGGCAAAGCACCCACAATCAAAGCTGTCCTTGATTTCGTATGATAATGCATGGGCAGCGTTCAAGAGTCACACGGTGGTCCTCGAAGATCAGAGCATGCGAGACAGAATCACCTGTGTGATCGATTATGCAGCTGATGACCCATATACGATTGAGATCAGATATCACAACAAATGCTGGTTGAAATATGTGCGTAGTTACCAGAAAATGAGTGAAGATGACAAACTCCCACGCATGCACAATGTCAATCTCCGTGAGGCTCAGACTATCTTCTTTGACCACATCAGAACAGTTATCTTTGAGGAACGTGAGCTAAGGTCACTACAGAGCCTCCTCAAAGACTACAGCTCTATCATATCTCGGTATGGCTTCTCAACATCCAGCATCAAGTCATCCTTTATCAAAGATATCCTGACCCGGGAGTTTGAGGGCAAGATCGGCTTCCACTCCCGCCCTCAGAGAAACCAGAGCGACCTAGTCTATGACACGTCTGGGGGTGGTTCATATGTTGAAGCAGCACTCTCCGCCATCGGTGTTGGCAGTGAACAACTGGTGCACAATGTGGCTAAGCGGCTCAAGGATGATGTCAAGTCAATCAAACCCATCCCATGGCCGCCAAGAGTCGAGGAGCTAGAAGAGGAGGAAGAGCTCTCGCCTCTCATGGTGCAGCTGCTATCTGCTTTGCAGGGGAAGAAGGAGGTAGATCTGTCTCCCAGCACACTCTCTCTCACCTCTCTCATCACGCAGTACATTACAAAGCGACCCACCACTACCGCCATCAATGCCACCGTCACCCTTCATGGGATGACTCGCAGCAAGGAGCTTATTGACTCTTACTACAAGCTGGGCATGGGGATCAGCTACCCGAACGTGCTTCTCCTACGTGACCTCTGGACTATGCATGACCTCGAGCGATGTTTGATCTGTCCTGATGAGATCGCTGAGGGAGAACCAAGCATTAGCATCATTGACAATGATGACTTTACCAACGACACGTTGACAGGAGGGGGTATTGCAGGAGGGGGAGCTATTTTCATATGTCCTACAATCAACCGCCCAACAAGTCAGTTGTGAATGACATCATGGACAAGCTTTCTATCATCATTGCCACCAAGCACATGCCTTTCGCCTTCTTAGTGGGAGATCATCCCGTGTACGTCCTCATTACCCTGCTCAAGGCCGAGAACCTAAAGAAATACCATGACATTGTGCCCTTTCTAGGTCCCTTCCATACACAGTGTGTGATGATGAGTGCTATATACAAGCGCTACAACGGGAGTGAGTTAGGAGATGTACTCGTGGCAGCAGGAGTTATTGCCGAGGGCTCCGTTGATCGTGCGCTGAAAGGCAAGCATTACAAAAGGGGGCTGCGTTGCTTGAGGCTTATGTATGAGGCGCTCATGAGTCAGCTGGTGCAGGAGAGGCTCGTGCCCTGCCTGGCTGATGAGACGAGGGAGAACCTCGAGTTTCTGAGAGATACTAGTCTTTCCCAAGAATCCCGTGCTGCTGCTCATGCAGCACTGGAGGAGGATGCTGACCTGGACAGCCTTATCACTAACTTATTCATCCATGTGGAGGCCAGTAACATGGCAGACTACTGGAGGGACTTCCTGTCCATAACAGATGCACTAATGCAGAATGTCCACGCAGTCCATATCTGTAACTGGGACGAGTACGTCAGCTCTCTGCGCGCCATGCTGCCATGGATGGTAGCGTACGACAACAATAGGTACGGGAGGTGGCTATCTGACTTCTGGGCAATGCTGACAAATCTCCCTGCTGATCAGGTCACCTTCCTTCGTACTGACTTCGCTCAGTCCATCACAGGCAACCCCTACACCAACATGGCCTGGGACATGTGGATCGAATGCACCATGAACAAGGGCAGCAAAATGAAGTCTGGCTGGCTCTCCATCCTCAAGAATGAGAAGCAGCTGCTGGTGCACTCCAGAAATGTGAACAATGTAGCCCAGATCCGGGCGGCTCATAATGCCCTGGCCAACCGAAAAAAAGCCAAGAGGAAGCACATTGAATGTGGCCCAAAACGAATGCGAGAAGATGAGCAGTGTGTGCAGGACCTGGTAGCCTGCATACATGCGTTTGACTCCTTTCCATTCGACCCATCCTCACCCACACTCCGCACCCTACAGTCAGCCATGCCTGCCTCTAATGAGCTCGTTGTGGACTTCAATTCTGCCCATGCTGCAGGGGAGGAAAAGTTGACCAGCTTCTTGCAGGAGCGGGTATTCAGTAAGAATACCTCCCTTCATGCACCTGTCCTTCTGAGTAAACGCTTGACATTTGCCAAGATGCCAGACACGGAGAAGCCCAGGGAGGAACTCAAAACGAGAGCTGCTGAAATGGAGCAGAATGCTCTCAAGGCAGTGATCAACCTGGTTGAGGTCAGTCATCTTGTGGACCTCACTGAGTTGCTGGAACATCGTGTTGTTGAGGAGTGTGTGGCTTTATTCAACTCCAACGGAACATACAGGAAGACACAGAAGAGTAAGCTCATCCAGAAACTCTCTCTGCAATCTGTAGATCTGCAGGAATCCTACACCGCTCTCATCGACATGGGCATGATTTGGAGGATGGCAACTCCATCAGCAGAGGATCGACAGACGCAACATGGCACCCCATACAAGTGGTCAGACTATGTCCACAAGGTGTCTTCCATCATCCTTGCCCGCCATGGTGATGCTGAACGTATCTTCTGTGTGAATGACCCATATGACACACCATACTCTACTAAAGATGACGAGCGAGACCTGCGGGTACAGGGTAAGGCACATATACCCAACACCTACATGAAATTGAATGACCCCTTCCCTTCTGCCCAAGCATTCAAAACACTTCTATGTAGCGTCAGCAACAAGGGGCGGATGCAAAAGCTGATATGCACCTACCTGACAGACCTTGCAGAGTGTTGATGCAGAGATTGTCTACTCTGTTGGCTCCCACTGCACCAATTTGTCAACCCAGCAACCAATGGAGAACTACAGCTTTGACCAGTCTGAGGCTGATACTGTCCTCTTTTCTGCTTACGCAGTTCTGCGTGAATCAGGCTACAGTGGCCCTGTTGTCATTGATACCGCTGATACCGATGCCTATGTCGCGGCAGCAGTCATCTCGCAGCAGCTGCCTGGAAAGCTCTGTATCAAGAGGAAGAAGGAGACTATCTTATGTCATGGCCTGGTTAATGACGAGATGGCAGACTGTATTGTGCAGCTGCACTGTATGACAGGCTGTGATGCCAACTCAGGCTTCTATGGCAAGGGTAAGAAGTTGGTGTATGACCGGGTGGCGAAGAGCCCTGTGGCTCGACGGCAGCTCTCGCTGTGTGGAGATAGCCTTGACCTTGAGGAGGAGGTGCTAGAGGAGCTCTTCCAGTTCACACGACATGTCATCTATGGCGACGAAAAGAGTAGCACCATGGCTGAGGCCCGTGCAGCAAAGTGGAAGACACTGAAAAACAAATCATTTATCCGTCTCCCTCCAGATGCAGACAGCCTACGCCAACACTGCCTCCGAGCAAACTACTTGGCATATCTTGTGCGTCATCCCTCCAAGAAACACCACCCCTCGCCACTCGGACATGGCTGGGAGCTGGTGGGTGGTCGCTGTCGCCCTGTCCGCCACACGCAACCTGCTCTCCCGACACATCTACCTGCACCAGGGCCAGCTGAAGAGAGTGAGGAAGATGAGAGCCAGGAGGGGAATGAGGAGCGAGATGATGATGTACAAAGGCGGGGAGATTCATCGGAATCTGATGATTCAGATTCTAGTGAAGCAGAATGCTCTGATTCGGACTAATCATATAATTAAAGGTCATATTGATTAATTACTTCATTTGAAAACTGTTCAAGTCACAGCTATTAAAAATAGCTTATTTTGAAGTGTAATGAGTTTACTTGTCATGCAATCATCAATTACTTTACTGCAAGATATCCTTATGGAGGTAGTTTCTTTAACATGTTTAAGTACAAAAGTTGCATTTTCGCTCTACTGGATGGTGGCCATCTTGGATTTCTGGGTCAAAATAATGTCATAACGTCAAACTAATGTCAGATTCGGAATCCTCGTGGTCAAATTACCCAAAAAAGTGTCTGTACGTGATTCTAGGTGTTCTGGTTCAAAACTTAATTTTTCAAGATAGTGCCGGCGGTATTTCTTGGATTCGGGCCTCTGGCGAAAAATGCCGGGATTTTTGGGAGGGACATAGAGGCTATTTTTGTTATAAAATGTCAATAGAAGTCAAATCAATCGTCAAACCTTACTAGCCAGAAAATGGTCACGGAATTGAAGTTTTGGACCTAACTAGTGTGTCGTGGGTAAGCTTGTAGCTACATCCCCATCACAAGGGCTGGGGCTTGTTAATTAGGGAGGGATTATGGGTAAATTAATCCCCTGTGTGTCTTTGCCTCTGTGATTTCTCCTTTGTTCCTTTTGACACCGCACTGGACACCGAGCCAGAAATCGCCATTAACCACACTAATTAATAAAAACCACCGGAAACCATGCATCAAGAACTACCGCTGACAATCCCGACTCGGTGAGCACACAGAACGGGTAGGCCGAGAGCCATGCTCCGAAGAGCAGTGATTGGTCCGGCGTTTGACTGACAGGAAGGACTGGTAAGAAAGGACTCGCTGATTGGTGAAGCACGGCAGATGACGTCAGAGCCTGGACGATAAAGAAACATGCTGGCGGACATTTTGTCTCTCCTCCTTGGGCTGCTGATCCTTGATCCATTGTGGACGGTTGCGCTTTGCTCTCTTAAGCGGGGAGGCTTCATCGCGGGCGGCCGTGTTCTGGCATCTTGCTGGTGGTCGTGAGGAGGAAGAGCTGCGGTTGTCCAAGTGAGAACGACGAGTGGGCAGGCGCTGCCAGCTCGCTGCAGCGTGACGAGGCCAGGAGTGAGTGGACGCGCGGTGAGGCCGCGCGCGGTGAGTGCGAATGAGCAAATTTTCCCGGCAAAGCCTCGGACGATCCCTGACGAGATTTCAGAGATGCTCAGAGCTAAGTGCACACAGACACATATTTATTTTCAGTTATTTTTCCCCTCTGTCCGTATACAAGTCTGTATGGAGGATTCCTCAATTTAGGAACTTAATATTATCATGTTTCATTTGGTTACCAGTATTTCTTAATAAAACCGGCATTTATTTGTACATTTTAAATCCTGTGTCGTTTGAGTTGATTTAATGCAGGGTTGAGGACGTCGGGTGGAATCCGTGAAGGTAAGCGCTCCAGCCTCTCCCCCACTTGCCCCCACGCGTATTCTCTGCTATATAGTGCAGGCCCATATGTCATAACAATATTGTTTGTGTTTTTTGTTTGTTAAAATTGATTTAGCAATGGATTCTGCTTCAGAATATTATAGAGATGTAAAAAAAATAGGGTTCCATTTTTTCTTTTACGTCTAATAGGTAGTAATTCGAAGAAATCCAAGATGGCCGCCATAAAATTTGGAAAATACACTTTTGTGCATATCTTTGTATCTAGATATCATATAAACATGAATAATATGTCCTTTTATATGTTTTCAGACCCAAGGAAGCCATTTCTGCCATTGTTTTTACAGAAAAATGCAAGGAAAATAAAATAGTGGACATATACCAGCCAAAGTGGGGTCGGCCGGCATGAAATCGGTTAATTAAGTTTCCACCATCTAGTTAAGGTCTGGTTTTGACTGTGTTGACGAAATGTGAATCTGAATAGTAGTATCTATCTTTGCAGGACCGACGACAGTTCAAGAGTGTCTAGAAAATTACACCTACCTTCAAGATGAGTGACTCACCACCCAGGAAGATTGAGAAGTCAGTAGATTTCGGACTTTGTTTTGTATGCCAAATGGCCATAGGGCAAACAGACTATACAACCTTTGTAACGAAACCAAAACTCTCCTCTGTCGAGAAACTGATGGCAGGTGCTGAGGAACAGTACACGTATGGTGAAACGCAGTTTGCATCATTGAATAGACGTTTGCAATATTCCTCTGCTGAAGAATTGCTCGCAAAAGGTCTCCGCTACCATAAAGCTTGTTACAAAGATGTTACCAATAAGATGCACATTGATCGAGCAAAGGCTAGGTTTGAGAAAGGAACAACATCAGGCAGTGCCGCAGAAATCCGACTGAAAAAGAGAGGACGACCAAGTTCTAGTGATCTAGGGGAAAGCACGTCAACATCCAGAAGGTGTTCCCGAGAACAGACATTTGACGCGCTCAGATGTGTCATATGCCAGGAAGACAGAGGAAGTGAACTACACAATGTGTCAACAAAGAACATGGGACTCCAGATCAGAAACATTGGCCAAGAAACAAGTAATGACAATCTGAAAGTGAGACTGAACAGTGTCATAAGTTCGCCTGACCCATTGCAAGCAATGGCTGAGGACATGAAATATCATTTACCATGTGTAGTTAAGGCTAAACGTGCTATAGTTAAGACGGAAAAACAAACAGAAACAACCAATGTTAACTTTGGTCAGGTGTTATCAGACCTTGAACTCATTGAAATTGTTGAAACTGCGTTGAATGATACTACTGAAAATGCTGTGCTGAATATGAATGAAATTCATGTAACCTATGTCAATTTACTTAAGGAGCACGACTTTCCGGTCTCAGACAACCATAGTTATAAGCCATACCTGAAACAATTGATCCTAGACAACATTGCCGATGTTCATTTCAGCCGGCCCTCAAACAAAACAAAGCCAGAGCAGATTCTTTCCACAAAGCTCAAAGACCACATGATATCAAGCACAATTACAGCAGACAGCATCAAAGACGATTTTAAAGTACTTTTGCGAGCTGCGAAAATATTGAGGAAAGACATCGCATCTTCCCCAGCATGGAAATTTAATGGAACCTTTGCTGATTACAAGCCACCCCCGATGCTCAACATCTTCTGCAAGCATGCAGTCATGGGAACAAGGAAAGTAGGAAATAGCAACAGGGAGGACTCCATTGGTGTGAGTGCATCATTGTTGGCGCAGCACTTTGTCGGTGCTTATAAATCTGACCGACAGGTATCGTACGAACCAAGAAGCGAGGATGGATCATTCAAACAACGATTTGAAACTCCATTGAGTGTGGGCTTAGCTCTCGACATACACAAAAACACACGATCCAAGGCGCTTGTAGAGAAACTTGCACATCTGGACCTCGCCATCTCCTACAAAAAGGTCATGGAGATTGAGACCAGCATTGCCAACTCCGTACTGAAGCAAATGGAGTCCACCGGAGGCATCTGTCTACCACCATGGTTGGTTCAGGACACGTTCGTCTGGTTTGCCATGGACAACATCGATTTTCTAGAGTCAACTCCTTGCGGGATGAATACCCTTCATGGTACAGCAATTGCGATCTACCAGCCTGTATCACCGGAGAAATCACCCATGATACCACCAATTGAACTTGACCGGTCATCAAAAGCTCAAACGATACATGATGCAGTTGGCTGTAAAACGTTGACCTGCAAGAAGCCAGCACCCGAGAAGAGAAAGAGCGACTGCAAGCTGCTCACATCAAAACCCGAGACAGACAAGAACAAGAAAACCGATATGACCTGGATGATTGGATGCCTGAACTTCGAGGAAGAAGGAGAAGTTGACGTCAAACTCACAGCTCCGGGGACGTGGGGAGCCTTCAATTCCTTGCTATCTTCGTCCAGTGAGAAGACCAATGTTGCTCTCGTTCCTCCGTTGATAAGGTCGCCTCCTACAGACTATGATACACTGTACACGGGTCTGATGAGAGCTCACAACATCACAACTCGTGTTATGGGGAGTGAGGCAATCACAGTCATGACTCTCGATTTGCAGCTATACGACCTGGCGATGAAGCTGTGGGTGGAACGCGAGGACATCAGGAAGCAATTCCTCTTCCGACCTGGTGAGCTACATGTTGTGTTTTGGGCCTTAGCTGCATTAGGAAAATACGTGGAAGGGAGTGGAATTGATCAGGCATGGGTCGAGGCTGGACTTTTCTCGCCAACCACAGTGAGCCAAATACTAAATGGGAGGCACTTGTATCGAGCTCTGGAGGCACACATGGTAACACTGATCGCTTTGTACAACCTGTACTTCCAGAGATTCCTGGCAATGGAACCTGAAGAAAGGGCCTATCTGAACGAGTCATCTGTTCGTCTGGGAGAGGCATATCAGAGAGACATCAGCGGGAGCATGGAGCCAGAGAAGAATCTATGCGACATTCTCAAAAAAACATTGGCCATGATGGAGTCCAGAGATATGACCAAAAAACTGGAACAATTTGAGGTCAGCACAAACAAGATACAGCGCTTCATCCTGAACTACATGAAACAGTTTGAGACTATCCTTCTGTTCATTAGAAGTACAAGACAACGTGATCTGCTGCTGCATATGGAGAGCATCGAGTCTCTCACGAAGTACTTCTTCGCTCACGATCATCTAAACTATGCTCGGTTGCTCCCTCTCTACATTTCAACAATGCAGGAGACTGAAAAGCAGCACCCAGAACTGTGGAGGGAATTCATGAAAGGGAACTTCTGTGTGACAAAAGGATTGGCAGGCTTCACATCAATAGCCCCAGACCATGGCATTGAGCAAGAAAACCGTACACTGAAGGTGATTGGAGGAATCGTAGGGATAACTCAAAATGAGAAGGCGCTTGACAAGTTCTTCCTCATTGCACCTGAGCTGTCAAAGTCACTGCACGAGTTTGCGGAGGGATATGGTCTTGGTGAAAACCAGAGCAGAAAACAACACCACGAAATCACGGGGGGAAAGCTTTCCCGGGTGATGAGCCATGCCTCCAAGCTTTCTAGGGTGTTCCGTGAACATGGCGATCCATTTATGGAAGAGGAAGTAGACGAGGTCTACAACCTGCTCACCAAAGAAGTCATGAATGAAAAAGTGTCCAGCGACATCTTAGAGCGCGACGAGATCGGACAACAGATGTTCCAGCAATTTGCCACAGATCGTTTAGCTGAGGGAAAACTTTCTGTGTGGGACAAAATGACGAAAATAAAACTTCGAACATTCAAGAGTTCGAATGCCACAACAGAAGTGAGATCGGGCGACAAGCTGATCAAAGTCAAAGAAGAGCGAGGATTGTTGCAGAGGTTCATCGTTATCTCACGGAGCCGACCAGAGCTCGACCTGAAAGAATGTATTGGCACCTATGAATTTGGCATCGTTCCACGTTCTTTATTTGCATCTGATGGATCCCTCTTGTTGGCATACGACAAGGCAAAAATCCTTCGTCAACTTGAGCATCTGGCTGAGCCTGAAGAGCAGGATGTACATGATCCACCAGGAGAACCTATTTCGACAGAAATCAATGAGCATCAAGACGCGGGAATTGCCGCTTTGAATGATGCAGCAGCACACGCTGGGGAAGAAACTAATGACCCATCAACTGACTATGAAATCTCAAGCCAAAATTTGCAGGAACCCTCTCAGATCAGCCAAAACCCAGACACAACCACAAGATCAGGAGTGATCAATGAAAACGAGACTACTTCTCGCCATAGAGTGATAATCATTGATGGCATGGCTCTTGTTAACGGGATCTCCAAAACAGAACAAATGATTACATGCAGTGACTTTGCTCAATCGTTCATTGAACGCCTCGAAAATATTGCCGTGCATTATGATGACGTGAGGTTGGTATTCGACCGATACATCGATAACTCACTGAAAGACAAAATGCGCCTAAAGAGGACAAAGGGGAAATCAACATACTATCACGTCAGGGATAGTACATTGATCCAGAAGATTTCACTCAAAGATTTCCTTTCCAATGTGAAGACCAAGGCAGAGCTTACAGAGTACTTGGCTGTGAAGTGTCTATCTTACAGCAAGGCTCATCCAAACAAGTTGAAGAAGTTCATGGTGACATCAGGAACTAAGACCACGGGCAACACTGAAGTTCCAGACAGTCTACTCACGCACAGCCAAGAAGAGGCCGATACACTCTTAATTCTGCATGCTCTCACAGTCGACAAAGATGCAGAAGTTATCATTGATTCGCCAGATACCGATATCTTCCTCCTACTGATTCAGAGATTTCACGATCTACCACCTGCTACGAGGTTTCTCACTGGGAAGGGAAAGTTGAGGAGGAGCATTGCAGTCCAACCTATTCATGGCATGCTAGGAGAGAAACGTGCGTCTGCAATACTTGGATTCCACGCATTCACGGGAAGTGACATGTCTGGAAGGTTCGCTGGCAGGAGCAAGGACTGATGCTTTAAGGTCTTCATGACATGTGACAACAAGATATGGGAGGCTCTGGAGTCTTTGGGACAAACTGATCCGTCACCAGAAGTGTGTTCCCAGCTGGAACGCTTCGTCTGTCTGCTGTACAAGTCTAAAGTTCACACGAAAGTAAACGAGCTTCGCTGGTTCTTATTCTCCAACCGTGCTGCTGAGGGAGAGAGTCTTCCACCTACCACTGGTTCGCTAAAGTTACACGTTCAGCGAGCACATTATATCGCAATGATATGGAGAAAGGCAGCAGAAAGCCATCCGTCCCTTCCATCACCTGTCGAGTATGGTTGGCAGTTACTTTCGGATGATGGGGTTTATGCCCCAAGTCGATGCCTGAATCCTCCAGCCCCAGAAGCAATAATGAATCTCGTGAACTGTGGGTGCAAGAAAGGGTGTATGGGAAGATGTAGCTGTCGCAATAACAATATTCCTTGTACTGAAGTTTGTGGGTGTGTGGGTTACAGTTGTAACAACAAAGCAAACATCAATGAACCGCGTGTGATAGATATGGATGAGGATGAATGAGGCATTCGTTTATGTGATCGTTTATGTTCATTCATCGTTTATGTTTAGGTGTGTGTGTATGTGTGTGCGTGTGTGTGTGTGTGTGTGTGTGCGTGTGCGTGTGTGTGTATTCAAAATAAATGTTATCAGTGAAGATTGTTTATTGAATCGATTCTAATTGGGAAATTATACGATCCGATTTCACGACGGCCGTCTCCATTTTGGCTGGTATATTGCCCACTATTTTAATTTCCTTGCATTTTTCTGTAAAAACAATGGCAGATATGGCTTCCTTGGGTCTGAAAACATATAAAAGGACATATTATTCATGTTTATATGATATCTAGATACAAAGATATGCACAAAAGTGTATTTTCCAAATTTTATGGCGGCCATCTTGGATTTCTTCGAATTACTACCTATTAGACGTAAAAGAAAAAATGGAACCCTATTTTTTTTACATCTCTATAATATTCTGAAGCAGAATCCATTGCTAAATCAATTTTAACAAACAAAAAACACGAAATTACTAATCGCCCTAGACTAATATCTTGACTGAACACGTCAGAGGAAAGGAAATCCGTTTCCTTGAAAGATTTTAATCACCAGGAACGTAAGTATGATGTTTTCTTGTGCGTGTGCTGTTTCATGGCAGCCACTATTAGTACATGGTGTTATGTAGAATTATTATATGTAAGTGCAAAATTTGCTACACTAGTGGAACCAATGTTTTTTTGCATCTATATACCCTTGGCAACAAGACCTGAGTTGGTTCCATTTTTTTCAATGGCGTCTTCGGCGGCCATTTTGAATTCCAAAATGGCCGCCATTTTTTGCAATTTTGTATGTATTCTAATTTCTACAGTCTTAAACTACACATAGATAACTATAATTACAATAATGCAAGAAATATGAACATTTGCTTTATTCTTTTTTATCTTACAGATATTCATAGACAAGTGCTCAAAACATCCCAGAATATCTTGCAAGAGTAAGTGATACCAAGGACATAGATCCAATCACCTGGAATAGACTGCTGGCAGGAGACTTCGCACTAAAGAAAAGGGATGTGCCATTCACAGGTGTCGGTATAGATCAAGGACAAGAGTTCCTGAATAAAGTTCTCAAAGGGGATGGTGGACTAAAAGGAATCACCAATAAGCCTGCAACTCTCCTGAAATACTGTCTTTGTGCCCCAGAGTTAGCAAGACTGGCCATGGAGTCTGAGATGATGATTGGTATGTCAAAAGAAGCCAGTGCTCGTCATCATCACCTGACGTCAGCGAATTTCAATCAACGGGAACAGAGTGTAAATCATTTATTGGCAACATTGAAGGATTGTAATCCATTTGCTGACAAATCAGCTAAGTTGTACAATTTGATGACAAGACAGGTGGTGCCTGAGAACATTGAGAAGGACATACTGAACATGGAGGTCCGTGGACAGCAAGCATTCAAATCCTTTGTTGAACAGCACATATGTGGATCAACAAACCTATGGGACCGCATGACCAAACTTAAGTATCTCAACTGGGATGACATGTGCAAAACCCTCAAACTGAGAGGAACTAAGGGGGACGTTGAATTGAAAGCATGTGATGTGACAGTCATGTGAGCACATGTTGCACAACAATAAAGTCATGTGATGCAGATAACATTCCAATACCTATCCTCTCAGAAATTGCAATAGCTCCCGAATCTGTGGTCGAGCTTGTTAGGTGTGGACGTGGAATAAGCAAATGCTCCAGAAGATGTTCCTGCAGGCGACACAATCTGACATGCACAAAGTCATGTGCATGTGGAGCAGATGAAGAATGTGCCAACACGGCTGTGCAACAAACTGAGGAACTTGAAAACCCTGATGATGACAACTGGGCATAGATATTACAATGAAGAAAACAAAACTGATATTTACAAAATTATGGACATTTGAATGTTTGACCATTGTCAAAATGTATTGCACTATTGTCTAAAGAGATGATTATACCAGGAACATTATTCAATGTTACCTTATATTTGAATAGTAGTAGTAACTTTAATATTTGGCAGCCATTTTGAAATTCAAGATGACTAATGATACTTTCCTTTGGGTTGCAGTTTTGTTTGGTATTAACATTAACACACTTTGGCATAGCTTGACAAGACAAATAATAATAAATAAATAATAAAATTTACTTATAATATGCTTTTGCTTGCCTTTGTGCAAATGAAGCATAGCAAATAATTCAAATGGTGGCCATTTTGAATTTCAAGATGGCTGATATTCCACGAAAGAGTTTTTGTTAACTAGATATTAGTGTTCCAGTAGCTTTTCTGTACAAAGAATGACACAAATGCCAGAAAAAATGGTCAAAGTGTTTTATGTGAAAAGATACATCTTTCAAAATGAAAATAATGGCAAAATTGGTTCAAATGGCGGCCATTTTGAATTTCAAGATGGCTGATATTCCAGGAAAGAGTTTTTGTTAACTAGATATTAGTGTTCCAGTAGCTTTTCTGTACAAAGAATGACACAAATGCCAGAAAAAATGGTCAAAGTGTTTTATGTGAAAAGATACATCTTTCAAAATGAAAATAATGGCAAAATTGGTTCAAATGGCGGCCATTTTGAATTTTAAGATGACTGATATTTCTCCAAAAACGTCTGTTAACTGGATATAAGTGTTCTGGTGGATTTTCTGTACAAGGAATGACAAAAATGCCAGAAAAAAATGGTTAATCAAAGTGTTTTATGTGAAAAGATACATACAAAATTGCAAAAAATGGCGGCCATTTTGAGAATCAAAATGGCCGCCAAAGACGCCATTGAAAAAAATGGAACCAACTCAGGTCTTGTTGCCAAGGGTATATAGATGCAAAAAAACATTGGTTCCACTCATGTAGCAAATTTTGCACTACAATGACAACACCATGTACTATATTTCCTTTGTTCTGGTTGTGCAACCCCTCTTTGTCTTGGAATTTATTTACCAAGTGTGATACATTTGCAGCTGTTGGCAGATATTGTCGAGGAAACTCAGCTTTGAAGGAGCTGCGCTCCAACGCGAGTCGAAAGAATTGACGCGACCAAAGACGGAATTCGTCCGAGTTGCTTTATTGAAACAAAACATCTCAGGTATTCTCTCAAGCCCGTTTATCGGGCAGCAATATATATACACATTTATGCCGGGGCGTTTGCCCGGGAAAACCGAGACCGGGCATGCCCGGGTGTCAAGGGCGAGTCCTGGAAAGGCGAGTCTGGACATGCCCGGGCGTCCTGGACGCGGCCTAGCAAGTCGAGGCTGGGCGTGCCCGAGCGCTCTGGGCGAGCCCTGGAAAGGCGAGAGCGGGCATGCCCGGACGCTCTGGGCGAGCCCTGGAAAGGCGAGTCTGGACATGCCCGGGCGTCCTGGACGCGGCCTGGCAAGTCAAGGCTGGGCATGCCTGGGCGCTCTGGGCGAGCCCTGGAAAGGCGAGAGCGGGCATGCCCGGGAAAGACGAGACCGGGCGTGCCCGGGAGGTTCGGGCGTGCCCGGGAACAGCGAGTCCGGGCATGCCCAGGAGAGGTGTGTCTGGGCCCGTCCGGACGAGCCCGGCATGGCGATCGCGCCCTGGCCGCGTCCTGGCAGGTGCAAGGCGATTGTGTACATTCAGCGGGAACCGCTACAGCTTCAAACATTTCACAGCTTGTGGCATAGGCCTACTTTCCATTTATTACTGGATGAGATAGGTAGGGTCTGTACAAGGCAGGTAAGTTGTTTGAGTGTCACAACACTGTGAGATCTTTAAGATAGTACACTATCATGTACATTAGAAGCGCTGGTGCTAAAACAGAAACATGTCATACTTTGGACACATCATGCGTGCAGAAAATGAAAGTCTGGAGAAATCAACCATGCCAGGTGTGGTTGAGGGAAGAAGAGGAAGAGGAATGAATAGGTTTTAGGGGTCGCGGAAGGCGAGAGAACGAGGCCATTCGTAGGGTTCGAAGATGATTTATTGTAACAGCAAGATCCAGCACACCAAACTCGAACGGAAGTCAGCATGCTTATATAAAGCCGAAAGCCCTCTTCGGAGGGCGTGGCTCCGGCAACCGCGCGTGCGTCACGTCCGCACAACCACAAGTCCAACAGGCCCGTGCACGTGTATTATGCACCAAATAAGGTAATCATATAAGGTAACCGCCACATGCGTCCCCCCAGAATGCACTCCACGGGCCTATGCGTAGGCCGAGGCGACCGAGGGGCTGGGCAAGTCCTCGGGGGAGGCTGCTGAGGTTCCTCACGGGCCTCCCGAGGTTGCAGGTCGCGGGTGCAGTGCCGAGAAGGCTCGAGCGGTGCACGCGAAAAGCGGGTGAGCCAACCGAGGGGCTGGTCAAGGCCTCGGGGGAGGCTGCCGAGGTTCCTCACGGGCCTCCCGAGGATGCAGGGTCGGAGAAGTAGTTGCGGTTGTAGTTGTAGTTGCGCGAGGGTGACGAAACGGCCGTGCCGCTAAACGTCAGCGCGCGCGAAGGTGAAGAAGCAGCCGTTCCGCTAACGTCAGTGCGCGCGAAGGTGACGAAGCAGCCGTGCCTTCGGAGGGTCTTGGAGCAGGCTCGCCCCTCCGGTCGTAGAGGAGGAGCCAAGCGCGGTGCGCGAACCTCATAGTCATGGCCGTCGTCGTTTCCGAAACTCCGGCATTTCGAAACCGCGTTCGAAACTGCGCCCGAAGCCGTGCGGGAGAAGCCGGCGTCACCAGCTTAGGTGGCTTCCCTGGCCAGGGCGCGCTTGCCGTGTTCGTTCGCAGCCCCCGAATCCGTTCGGGGGCAGTCGGAGGTCACCAGTTTAGGGGTCGCGGAAGGCGAGAGAACGAGGCCATTCGTAGGGTTCGAAGATGGTTTATTGTAACAGCAAGACCCAGCACACACTAAACTCGAAGCTCGAACGGAAGTCGGCACGCTTATATAAAGCCGAAAGCCCTCTTCGGAGGGCGTGGCTCCGGCAACCGCGCGTGCGTCACGTCCGCACAACCACAAGTCCAACAGGCCCGTGCACGTGTATTATGCCCAAATAAGGTAATCATATAAGGTAACCGCCACATGCGGTTACCTGCACATAAGGTAACCGCCACAAGGTAAACCTTATTTGTACTTGCTTGATGGGGTAAACGCTGAAACTGAGCTGTCTCTGCCAGAGCTTCCCGAAGCAGCGCAGGAAATGGCTGTTTGGTGAAATACGATCATGAATGTCACCAGAAGTCAGCCACGACTTCACATAACTAGACAAGATTACTCACTATTTACAAAATCACACCAATTTACACGAGCAGATTCACAGAATTTGTTGTCCATATGTTCAAAATGCACTCTCCGTATACTGCTCCACACCTGCCAGTAGTTCGATTCTCAAGTAAGAATGTACTTTGTGCGAAGGAATTTTAACCTTGGAGTATCAGTCATCAAAATGTGCAAATAATCATGTAAAATGCATCTTCTAAGAACCGAGCAAAATGGAGCTTAAAACCATCCGTCATTATCGGACGGAAATGCATCAGGGTATCATGACAATGAATCGTTGAAAGAATAACAAGCAAATTCGCAAAACTATGTGTAAGTTCAACAATGCATTGACTGTGCATACCTTTCCCACAACACGTGTGCCAACTTGTGTGTGGCAATCCCGGGTTGTCGCATTTATTGCATCATCACGATCGAAAACATGGCTGCCTTGAACTTGGTTCTTAATGTGCATTTTTTTCATCCAAACTCACAAATGGATTGTATATTGTGTCTCTGATTCTTCTGTATATTATTTTATTATCTTTCCTTCTCCTTGGTTACTTTGAGCATGTAAATAGTAGGAATAAATCTAGTAGTATTTCCAACCTTTTTGTCTTCTTCTTCTTCTTCTTCTTCTTCACATCCGTGTCGCCTTTGTCTTTTCCCTATTGAATAGCTGCGGTGCGATCCGGCCAACGTTTGGGTGGAATCGGGTTCTAATCGGGGAATAACTGTTCGGTCGCGGAGCCTTCGCTCGGCAAAGTAACATCTAAACCGCGATCAGTAACAATCCTGTGATATACTTCCCAGCCTCCCAATAATTTTTTGTGCAAATACAATCGCATCTGATAAAATTGACGTCAGAGCAGCCATTGGTGTAATTTATTAACTTGAGCTTACTTGTGGTTAGCCACAAAAAGCAGAACACTTACATTTAATCTGAAAGCTTTAAATCTTTAAAGGCTTCCTCAGACGATGTTGTGGGGATTTTCCACCACTCCTTTGTATGAAGAAGACCGTCTGTCTTTGGGAGGAGCATTACTGTATCCACAGTAGGCAATAAAAGCACGGACTTTGATCACAGGACAGAGTGATCACCGCTTCACTGCAAGGCCTTGAAATAAGAAGAGGGAACGTTGAAGATATGGACAACAGAACAGCGACCATGAGCCTTTCTCTCATACTCTGCCTTTCTCTTCTGCTTACAACATTTGTGCAAGGTGAGTAGTGCAGAGAGTTAGCGATTAATCGTTATGTTTACCGATTAGAGCTGTACGATACCGTTAAGTTGTTAGTATACCTGAGGCATGATAACGATACAATGCCGTGCACTCGTCTCTGAACTGTCTAGCCTGGGTTCGAATCTCGACCCAGCTATAAACTGCCGTCCTGGTGTTTCACGGTGCACGCTCGTTCACGAATGTGCGTGCACCGTCCATTGGAAGGATGTCGATGTTAAAACATCCCACAGTGTTTTTCATGAAGAGTCGGCGAGTTATCACCGGCATCCTGAACAAATTGCAAATTTCTGTCCTGACTCGCTGCCGAGAAGGCAATGGCAAACCACCTAGCATAACATGTCGAGAGAATGCTTCGGCAGCACCCTGCTTTGAGGAAAGAGTACTGTGCATTGATGATGGTGCTTTACTGCTTGGTATTTTGCATTGGTAAGTACATTTGTTTTAAAATGTTTCGTTTCTTTTCAGCAACTCCCAGGTTGAGGTGTCGATGCATCGAGACGGAATCGCACCCTCGTATTCGCCGTCTTATGAGGAATGTGAAAATTATTGCCCCGAGTCATCGTTGTGGAAAGGTCGAAGTCATGTAAGTTACCTGCATTTCACCTAACTAGGGCATTGCCCGTACTATATCTATATCTAAAATTATATCCCCCCCCTCTATTTACATGAAATGGTTTGGTCCAAAGCGAACGGCTTGCGAGTACGGTGACAATCCCCCCCCCTCTATTTACATGCAATGGTTTGGTCCAAAGCGAACGGCTTCCGGAGTTTGGTAAAGAAATCGCCATCGCGTGCACAAACGCGCAGGAAAGCGAATGAATCGCAAATTCGTTTTTATTAGTTTTATTATTAGTTTTAAAACATAGTTTAACGCCAACATAGTTTGCAAACGTGAAATAAATGAATACGCTCTCAAATGTGCCATCCGAGGCAGAGTGTGTCCTCCACGTTCGGCACACGCGATCGTTCGCTGCTCTCTGATTGGTTGAATCGTTTTTTGGACATAGCTCGGTAAGTAATTGTCCGATTAATATGAAACCTTGAAAAGGCACATCCTCGGGTCCCCAGCAATATACCTGGCAAGTTAAAAGTATATCGGACCCGTGGTTGTCGAGAAACAGCGGTCACAGACAAACGTACAGACGTACAAACGTACAGACGTACAGAGATTACTGGAATTATAGATAGATATCGTCCAACAATGGAAGTTCATGCACATTGGAGAAGCCAATGCGAGGTTTCTTCTTCTTCAGCTTTTCACAACTCTGTGTCAAATGCGATCGAGTTAAAAAAGTCAGAATTTGACGAAATCTGTTTTATTCGTTTGTTAGGGTTAGGGTTAGGGTTAGTCCCTGGTGTTGGGCTAGTGGCTAGGGTGCCGGCTAAGGATTTCCAAGGATCCTGGGTTCGAATCCCGGTCGATCGCTGAATTAACGCCAGGGGGGTTGACTCAGCCTGTCATTGAATTAACGCCAGGGGGGGTTGACTCAGCCTGTCATTGAATTAACGCCAGGGGGGTTGACTCAGCCTGTCATCCTTCCGAGGTCGGCTAATTGAGTACCAGTTCACTGGTAATTTCCTGCTTGTCGTAAAAGGCGACAAACAGGATTGGCGGCAGGAAGGGCATCCGGCCGTAAAATCATTGCTTCAAAAAGGGGATCGAAAAACAACAACAACCACGGTCCCCGAAAAGGCCAACCCCCGCTTTGCGGGGAAAAATGGCCTCTAAACGGTGGCTTTCAATGGAAATGATTAATAAATTAATAAAGAAGTAATTCACCTTTTCACATATTTTAACACTTTTATCTCACATTATTTTACAGTGCCACTCTGAAAATCCCTCATCCGAACGAAGTTTGTCTGAACACAAATGCTCCATGGGTGAAAAGATATATGAAGTTCATTTTCACAAAAGGTGTGTGTCACTTACATTTTATTGGGAATTAAGACAAACCTACTGAAAAATGTATATTATAGACAGACAGTCTTTCAACAAGATACTGCAGTTGAGTAAATACATTAAAAAAAGAAAAAAAAAGAAGCTAATTTCCTTATAGTTTTAGTAATATGGGAAGTTGTATTCAACTTTTTTGTTGCATGCAAAACTGCTATAGCTGATTGCATGCAAACTGTCATACAGCTGTGCTCTACCTCATACATCTTGACTGACCAATTAACAAATTCTGTGGATATTTTAAAGGCAATTTTAAGGTCATTAATTTTTTTAAGGTATTATGGGCTGGTAGGAAAACTTGGAGGCATGCGCACTTGCCTTTAAGTTTGACTTTTGGCCCAGCTATAAACTAGTGTTTCACTCGCATGCAGGGGAGGCACAAATGTGTGCGTCGTCCATCGGATGGACGTTAAGCCACAAGACCCATCGGCCTGCAGTGGTCTTGGGTGGACGTTAAAGATCCCACGGTATCTTTTGTGAAGAATGGGCGAGTTATCTCCAGCACCCTAGACAAATGACAAATTCCAGCCCCAACCCACCTTCAGGTGGACAAATTACAAATTCCAGCCCCAACCCACCTTCAGGTGGACAAATGACAAATTCCAGCCCCAACCCACCTTCAGGTGGACAAATTACAAATTCCAGCCCCAACCCACCTTCAGGTGGACAACAGGCCTGGCCTGCCAGTTCATGAAAGTCTTTGGCTAAAACCATTCCCTGTCTTACGCCACAACAAAGTGGAGAATAATTAGGATTGTTAAAAAAAAGTATAAAAAATATAATAAAATTTTGATAATCGTTTTCATGACTTTTGCTTGAATTTCCTTCTAGGTCAATGAGCTTCAGTGAGCAATGAGAGTTACAATCGAGTCCACACTTCTACCCCGAGCAATGCATTATTGTCCCATTGCATTCTGGATCGGATATTTCCATTTCAGATGTTTGCGGACAAGTCATTCATGGACAAAGCCATTCAAGATAAACCCTTTTTTATCCTCTTCCAACAGATTAAACTAAAATATTTATTCACCACCTTCAAGATTTTCCTTTAATGTGAACGAACGGTCTGCACTTTTACATGTCCAACTGAAGTCGTGTATTTATATCTGGCAGGATATTGGCTGTTTGTTTATTACCCTGCAAATTATGATTTATATGCTTTGATATACCTGCAAATGATATACCCTGCAAATTATGATTTATATGCTTTGATATACCTGCAAATGATATACCCTGCAAATTATGATCCCGGTGTGTACCCCGGTTTAGAGTAGGTACACCGTATCCCTGCGCATCGAAAGAGGCGACTAAGGGTTGGCGTCAGGAAGGGCATCCGGCCATAAAACATTGCCTCAAACATGGAACCATGATTGTCATGGGGCCCGCAAGGCCAACCCCCGCTCTAGCGGGGAAAATGGCCTTAAAACGATCATTCATTCATTCATTCATTATGTGCAAAGCCTAATTCAATATGGAGCAACATTGCTCTTCTATATCGTCGTCGTCGGAGATGCAGAAAGAGCTCACAAGTGAAATGGTATGATTTTGGAAAGTTAACTATTTACATAATATTTCAGGCAATACCGTGCTTACTTTTCATTCAAAATCACCCATTTGTATTTTATCTTTGGTCATTCTTCATATTTATTTAATAAACTCCTCATAAAATCAACGAGTGTGTGTTTCTGATTATATATCAATCCAAAATATACATTTTTATTAGAGCTTCCATTAATTCACTTTATACAGTACACACACATAGGCCGTGGGACGAGCACTCGAAAATGGCTTAGTTTTCGAGTTTCCTTCACTAGGTTCGAGGCACTACTAAATACACAGCTTACAATTATGCTAACAATCACGATTATAACAATCTAAATGTTCTTTTTGACAAAAGTTGCACATTTATGGAGAAATCTACGAACAAACGACAGACTTACTGCGCCAGAAACATTGACAGCACCATGGACAAACTGGCAGCAATTGGTGATACACGACACATATGCGTGCACTGAGTACGGTGTGTATCTGTGCATAAGCACGACACATGTGGGTGCACTGAGTATGGTGTGTATCTGCGCATAAGCACCACACATGTGCGTGCACCGAGTACAGTGTGTATCTGTGCATAAGCACCACACATGTGCGTGCACTGAGTACGGTGTATATCTGTGCATAAGCACCACACGTGCATGCACTGAGTACGGTGTGTATCTGTGCATAAGCACGACACATGTGCGTGCACTGAGTGCGGTATATATCTATGCATAAGCACGTCACATGTGGGTGCACTGAGTATGGTGTGTATCTGTGCATAAGCACCACACATGTGCATGCACTGAGTACAGTGTGTATCTGTGCATAAGCACCACACATGTGCGTGCACTGAGTACGGTGTGTATCTGTGCATAAGCACCACATGTGCGTGCACTGAGTACGGTGTGTATCTGTGCATAAGCACGACACATGTGCGTGCACTGAGTGTGGTATATATCTATGCATAAGCACGTCACATGTGCGTGCACCGAGTATGGTGTGTATATGTGCATAAGCACCACACGTGTGTGCACTTAGTATGGTGTGTATCTGTGCAAAAGCACGACACATATGTGTGCACTGAGTACGGTATGTATCTGTGCATAAGCACGACACGTGCGTGCACTGAGTACGGTGTGTACCCTTTGCATAAGCACCACACGTGCGTGCACTGAGTATGGTGTGTATCTGTGCATAAGCACAACACACGTGCGTGCACTGAGTACGGTGTGTATTTGTGCATACGCACCACACATATGCGTGGACTGAGTACGGTGTGTATCTGTGCATAAGCACCACACATGTGCGTGCACTGAGTATGGGGTGTATCTGTGCATAAGCACCACACACGTGCGTGCACCGAGTACAGTGTGTATCTGTGCACAAGCACGACACATGTGCGTGCACTGAGTACGGTGTGTATCTGTGCATAAGCACCACACGTGCGTGCACTGAGTACAGTGTGTATCTGTGCATAAGCACGACACATGTGCGTGCACTGAGTACGGTGTGTATCTGTGCATAAGCACGTCACAGGTGCGTGCACTGAGTATGGTGTGTATATGTGCATAAGCACCACACATGTGTGTGCACTGTGTACGGTGTGTATCCGTGCAAAAGCACAACACATATGTGTGCACTGAGTACGGTGTGTATCTGTGCATAAGCACGACACATGCGTGCACTGAGTACGGTGTGCATCTGTGCATAAGCACGACACATGCGTGCACTGAGTATGGTGTGTATCTGTGCATAAGCACCACACATGTGCGTGCACTGAGTACGGTGTGTATCTGTGCATAAGCACGACACATATGCATGCACTGAGTATGGTATGTATCTGTGCATAAGCACGACACATATGCATGCACTGAGTACGGTGTGTATCTGTGCATAAGCACCACACATGTGCGTGCACTGAGTACGGTGTGTATCTGTGAATAAGCACGAAACATATGCATGCACTGAGTACGGCGTGTATCTGTGCATAAGCACCACACGTGCGTGCACTGAGTACGGTGTGTATCTGTGCATAAGCACCACACACGTGCGTGCACTGATTACGGTGTGCATCTGTGCATAAGCATGAAACATATGTGTGCACTGAGTACGATGTGTATCTGTTGCATAAGCACCACACATGTGCGTGCACTGAGTACGGTGTGTATCTGTGCATCAGCACGACACATATGCGTGCCCTGAGTTCGGTATGTATCTGTGCATAAGCACGACACATGTGCGTGCACTGAGTACGGTGTGTATCTGTGCATAAGCACCACGCATGTGCGTGCACTGAGTACGGTGTGTATCTGTGCATAAGCACGAAATACATGCGTGTACCGAGTACGGTGTGTATCTCTGCATAAGCACCACACATGTGCATGCACTGAGTACAGTATGTATCTGTGCATAAGCACGACACATATGCGTGTACCGAGTACGGTGTGTATCTGTGCATAAGCCCCACACACGTGCGTGCACCGAGTACGGTGTGTATCTGTGCATAAGCTAAACTGCAGAGGTTAGTGCAATGCATACTGTGTGCTACACAAGAACACTGCCTGTTCTCACACTTCACTTTTTACCTTGCGTTCGCGAAGTGAAAGGCAGGGTTCAGCATTCGGGTCCGTCCGTACGTCGTACGTGCATCTGCATTTTAAAAAATTCATTTTCTCGGCAACCGTTGGTCCAATTGACATGAAATTTTCACCATATGAGGGCCTCCTTCTGTAGAATATTTTAGTGAATATGATGACGTCACAGGCCACGTGGTATGGGTGCCATCTTGGGAAAAACAAAAATTTTGCACCTCTATATCTCACAAACCGCTGCACAGAAATAATTGAGACAGGTGTCATTGCAAAGAACTCTCCATGCGGAATAACATATGTGAATGATGACGTCATAGGTGCCGCCGTTATGACGTCATAATTTGACAAGTATAAAAACTTTATCCGATCAGGATGAAATTTCTTGAGCATCTTCTCGGTATAAGTTGATGCAGAAATAAAATTATAATGACGTCGTAGGTCACGTGGTTCGGCCGCCATATTTTTTTGAGAGGAAAGATTGAAAAACCACTAAAATCCAATTTTCTCCAAAAAGACAACAGATCGAGGCCAAACTTTGCAGGCAGCATCGCATACCCATTACAAACAAAAAAGTCAGCGAGTATGACGTCATGCTTCACATGGTTTTGGAGTTATGACGTTTTTAAGCATAAACTAGTAAAACGTAGCTCCTCCCTCATTTTGGATCATATCGAGGGGAACCTTCACAGATGTGTTCAGAATATCAGTCGACCTAATTGACCTTTTGGAATCTGCGATAGGTGATGTGGTTTGGCAGATATAAATAATTAAACGAAAATATTTAAAAATTTCTAACTCTTGAACCGCTTCATTGATCGACGTGAAACTTTATATTACAGCAGAGGTAATGAAGTGTAACAAGTGTGCAAAATTTCAAGATGATTGGATGTATGGTCTGGAAGCTAAAAGTTGTTATTGCGTGAAGAAGAAGAGTATTCTGGATTGAGCATGGAATCTTTTTTATTTTTTTTATGTTGGAGGCTCCAGGCACGGACTATGTAGCCCTCATCGAGGCCAGGCCTTAAATAGAAGGGAAGAAAAGTGTATGATTAAAAATATATGATGTTTGTTTGTGAGAAAGAGATTGAAGCTCGCCTGGTAGCTATAGTTTGAGTGAGACAGAAAGAAAATTCAGCAGTCCTGAGATGGAGAGTGTAAGATGGTTCCGGGCACCACTTTAACGCTCCTAAGTCCGAACGGTAGTACCACTCTGAACGGTTGCTGCCTTCAACCTACTACCTAGGGAAGCGGTCCAACAGGATGAGTGTTTTTTTGGAGACACAATCTCCTTACTGGATGGCCGTTGGCTCTCAGAGGGAGCTCATCCGCCCTTTGACAGGTATTGTTTTTAGTCCTGCGGGGTGTCACAGTCACCCTCCCCACTGGCGAGCCAGTGAGGGTAGCCAGTTTAGTCGCCGACTTCCCGACCATGCGACAGGTAGCACTGGGTTACATGTTACCAGTGGCAGTCAAGAGACTGACCTGAGTTAATTATCACACTGCACATGATGACCAGGCAAAGTACGGAGCGACCTCACCGGGTCATTTTGACCTCAAATAAAATTCTGATTTCAGAGTTGTAAATCGCTGAGGTGTATTAACACACAACCAAAACAGATTTGGCGAAATTCTGATGATTTTTGACGAAAATATAACATTTGTGTCTGCATTGCAGTAAAGTAAAGTGTGTGCCGTGTCAGCATTTTAAAAATTGAAATGTGGCTCATTGTAAATAACTCCATATGCAGAATAGGTGTTGTTAAAGATGACGTCATTGGGGCCATAATTATGGCGTCATAATTTGACAGGGACAACGCTTAGTCTGATCAGTTTGAAATGTATTGAGCATGATCTATGCAACAATTATTTAGACTTAGAGAATATAAATTGATGACGTCATCGCTCATGTGGTCTGGCAGCCATATTGGATCCAAAAAAAAGAAACGTTCAAAAATAGAAGAGTTGGCTCACAACTAGTTGACTGCGCAGCGTAAGTATTCTATGAATACCTTCGAGTTAGCTCATGATTTTGTTGTTGTTGTTGATAATTCATGTTATGACCTGAAAGGCAAAACAGCAAGCACTTATGATGTTTATGCAGGCAATGATTTTCTTTCCAATACACTCAGTGATCCTGCTAAGTAGTTACAAAATATATAATTATTTAAAAAAGGAAAATATTGTTATGTCAGTTGGGTAGGGCATATATAGATCCAGGTAGATCTGCATATGTAGGTGCTTCGATTGTCGTGATAGTGAACCTCACCTGTAATAAGTTCTGTGTAGGTGGTTTGTTCGGATTAAGGTGTATCTTCGTCCCCATTACAAGGAATGGGGCATGTTAAATAGTTATAGGGTCCATGCTAATTCCCACGTTTGTCAAACCTCTGTGATCATTCCGGTGTCTCTTATGGCAACACATCACATACATTAGCTAGGCACAATAGAGCACTACATTAATTAAATCCCCCTCCGCCACAAGACGATAAAACTGACACCAAGAGCAGACAGCAAGCGGCTGCGCACTGGTACACCATGGCAAGGAAACATTGAGCTCGGGCAGGCATTAGCCACGCCCAGAATGACTCTTGATTGACAGGGGGGGAGGGGCGAGTAAGAGCAGGTCACTGATTGGAGAGTAGGGAAGGATGTGTGATTGGTCGGGGGAGGGGCAGAAAGCTTCCCCGTGATTGGTGGAAGGAGCGACACACTGATTGGCCACCGACCAATGGCATGACACGAAGGGGAAAAAAGCATTCGGCCAATGAGAGGACACCAACGCGATCGGAAGAATCGGGAGGAGGACTGGCATCACGTGACGGTGAGTAACACCTCTCGCTTGCTGGCATTTCTCTCTCTTCCCTTTGCCCTCTTGCATTGGACAGTCCTCTGCGCTGGACCTTCTCTTGCTTCGGACTTTGGTGGAGGAACGAGGAGTTCGAAAGTTGGTGGAGAGACCAGCGCCGACGATTCTCTTGCCCTGCGTTCACATACGAACGACGAGCGAGGCTTGCGGTTGGAGCGCTGACGAGCGATCGCGTGGGCGCCGAGGGCCGCTCCGCGCCAACGACCAGGCCGCTCCGCGCCAACGACCAGGCCGCTCCGCGCCAACGACCAGGCCGCTCCAACGACGAGGCCGCTCCGCGCCAACGACCAGGCCGCTCCGCGCCAACGACCAGGCCGCTCCGCGCCAACGACCAGGCCGCTCCGTGCCAACGACCAGGCCGCTCCGCACCAATGACCAGGCCGCTCCGCGCCAACGACCAGGCAGTTCCCGCCAACACCAGCACTGCATCGGATGAACGCGCTCGATCCCAGACCATCCTTCACGAGGACACACATTGCAGACAGATAAGTAAGACGCACCACGCAGAAACACACAACGTTTATTTTTCATATATCCTCCCCATCTGTACGTGTATGTGTCATTGTGTCTTTTATAGGAGCGCTCCAGTTAGAGGGATTATACCGGCGCGTTTTATTTTGTATTATCGGCATCCGTATAATAAATCGTTTATTTTTGTACATTGAATTCGGTTCTCGCTTGATTTAATCTCTACATGTTTTAAGGCTGCTGTCGGAACCGTGAGGTAAGGAACTTCAGCATCCTCCTCACCAGCCTCCCTCCCTACCCCACGGGTATGAACTCTGCCATATTTGAACTGAATGCCTTCGGAGTTTAAGCTTGCTCGGTTAATCTGTTTCCTTGTTCGGTTTTTAAATCGCGAGGAACACAACAATATCAATACCAGTCATCTGCGCAGCTTTCCTTAACAAGCGGCTAGCTTCCATGGTCTGGCAGACCTTAGACACATGATCAATCTCCATCACTCCCCCAGACTTAGTTCACCATACACTACCAACATGACCAATGATATTGATAAGCATACAACAACTTGTTTAGGCTAGCTAGTTTAGGAATTTTAGATACTTTTGTGACCACCAAGAACTGGATTGTTATGGAAACAGAGCTCAGTTGTGGAATTACCCTCACTAAATGTGCAGCACATGATCACAACCATAACCAGAGCAACTATGTACTTGTGGTTCATAGACAGGTTGATTTAATCACTGTTTTACAGATTAGGATCACCGGCTGCCTGGTCTGTTCAAGACCCTTATGTTGTGCTTTACTGTTGCTGATCTGGTCTTGTTTGTTTGTTTGTTTGTTTGATTGTTTGTTTGTCCGGGCGATATCTCATACTTAGGCAGTTAAGACCGAAAAATATGGCGTATCGTTCATTTTTTCAGGAAAGCACCAGATTTGGCACAGATGTAGTATGGACCTATACAATTGTTTTCCTGAGGGGCGCCCAAAAATTCAGAACCCCTGGTGCATGATGATGAATCCATGATGAATTTCAACATGACCGCCCTCTGTGACCTATTTCCCTCAATAACTTCTATACGATGAGCGATAACACCACAGTTCCAGTGTCTTACCCCATGTTTTCATGGTCTCTGAATCCAATGGGATCAATTGCATATAGAGTGGCATCCATCATCTTTAATTTCAAGATGGCCACCATGGTGTTTCCATTTTCCTTGAATCTCTCATAGTATTTTAGGTAAAATTTCAATTCCAAGTGATACACATTGTTTTATTGGTCTCTGATAACAATGGAATGGTATTAATTAATCAAAGTTACACACAGTTGCAGTTTTAACTTAAAATATTGTGGGCACTTGAAAGGTGGAGGCTCTCGCACAGACGCGTAGTACTACAAGCACTGTCCATCGCAGTCACACAGTGATGTGCAGGGCAGATTTGCCCTGGAGCATTTACAGTTGCCTTTACAGGCCGACTTACAATGGCAGCTTGTAAGCTCTGAACATGCCTCCTGTATCAGTGGTATTGTGGTCCAAATTGGTGTCCAAGAAGTCCCTGTTTTCATCCAGCCCCAATCAGCTGGTGATGGAAGTTCTGGGTAGGGCACAAGTGCCTGACTCCATACGTGTCCAGCCTGAAAACATGCACGTTTTAGGTGTTGTTCGAAGGCGTCTGCTGTTGGGGGAATGTGATCAATTGTTCTTGCCTTCTTCGTGAACAAGTTTCGGCGCATGTCATTCACTGTCTTTATCTCGGTAGTCCGGTCATAGAGGATGGCAACATATCTTTCTATGCTCTGTAGTTCCATAGTAATAGCGTCCACAGATGGCCTATAAGCAAGAGCATGAAAGGTCTGCGTGATGCTGGGGTATGCCTCCCAAGCCTTCCAGGCTGTCTTTTTCCCAATTTGGGCAAAAAATGACACTGTGTCGCAGCCAGTGAAGGCATGAAATAATGGCAAAGACTCAGACTTCCTGTGGCCAAGGCCGGTGGCAATTTTATGGATGGCAAGGTAGCGGTAGCTTTTACCAGTGCCAATGGCAATCCAGAGTTCCTCCACACCATGTGACTGGTAGGTAAAGTAGTGTGCTATTGCCAAGACCACAATATCAGAATCTACAGTCCGAATCAATACCCGTTTTCTCCCCTTTTTCATGGCATCCAGGACATTTTTTTGGATTTTTTGAATTTTCTGAATTTTTGGGTGCCCCTCAGGAAAACAATTGTATAGGTCCATACTACATCTGTGCCAAATTTGGTGCTTTCCTGAAAAAATGAACGATGCTTCCTCTTAACTGCCTAACTACAGCCATCCTTTGAGCTAGGAAGCTCAAATTTCTGCACAATAGTGAGCAAGTGTTTTGGCAGCAATTATATGTATATATATATTTTTGATTAATCAATTATTTGATTAGTTACTTAATTATTTATCGATTAATTAAGTATTAATTTATTTCCTTTCTCTTCTGGGCATTATATCAGGCATCTTTTGAGCTAGGAAGCTAATATTTGGACATGACAATGACGAAGTGATTTGGCTGTAAATGCTATTTTTGATTTATGGATTAATCAATTAATCGATTAATTATTTAATTAATTAATTATTTTAAAGTTACAGATTTGGAAGAAACGGTGGTGGTTTAGGTATTCTATTAGCCAATTTGATTAATTATTTAATTATTTTATGATTATGATTTATTTATTTTCATTATTAATCATTTTTTTTTTTTTTTCTCTCATCTGGGCAATATCTTAGGCATCTTTTGAGCTCGGAAGCTAATATTTGGACACGACAGTGACCAAGTGATGTGGCTATAAAATATATTTTTGATTAATCAATTAATCGATTACTTATTTATTGATTAATCAATTAATTTTGGTTTTTTTGATTAATGGGTTATTTAATTAATTTTCAAAAAGTTACAGCTTCGGATGAAGCACTGGTGATTTACGTATGCTATTAGCCAATTGATTAAGAAAATATTTTATGATTATTATTTATTGATTTTAATTATGCAATTAATGAATCAGTTATTGTGTACCTCTCCCTCCCAATACAGTCTCTATGAGCTGCACGGCATTATTGCCGGGCGCCAGGTGCCAGAGGCGCCCCGGCAATGCCGCGCTGGAGGATATTTAATTATTTGGCATGGGGGCGGTGTACTTTAAATGTATCTGTACTTGTTTATTGTTATTTTTAAAACAAGACTGAATGTCTAACAACAGCATAGCAGAGCTTGTTTGATACTTTAGTTGAAGAGGATAGTATAACTTGGGTGGGGATACTAGTTACCAGTTATCAAATATAGTAAATATTAAACTTTTTGACTTCAGGCATGGACAGCCAGTTCGTGAATGACTTGGGTTTTAAAAAAACGGCGAATGACAAACGATGAACCAATAAATTACACATTCCTGTGCCACCTTCAGTCGAATGTCAGGTATTGACAGCCAGTTGGTGAAGGACTTGGACAAAAAACGTACCCAGTTTGAATGTTCCAGTCAATGGCAAAATATATCCTGCCAATGGCGAAACTGCAAATAGTGAATCCGTGAATGTCCTGGATGGAAACCCTGTTGTCATTTCCTCATTCTACTTTAAACTCAATATCTTTATATTGCCATTCCAAGCAGCATCATTCATCATTCCAATCATAAATGAATATTAATATATCAAAATATAATGTTAAATTATTATTGTATTGAGATATCAAACCAGCAAATCGTCGTCATCTGCTCATTTCAGGATTCAGGAGCAAGGTCCGTGTCGATCACATTTCAAAATCATAATTGTATTGAGGAATTTCTGAAACCTCCTACCTACCTTACGACACCCATTGGGACCCCAAAATGTTCCACATAAGGTTATAATATTTCCCTTTAGTAAAATATGCAACTGTAATGGTAACTAAACACGTTCCCCTGTCATGTGACCAGATTCTCGGCTCTGATTGGTGAACGTTTGTAAGGGACATAATACATACATACACCGGACGGAGAGCCAAATGCTGTTCCAGACAGCATTGCCCTACGGGTTACGCTGTAAAAATACACAACTTCCTGTACACGTGCACCAAAGTGTCTGTATTCAGATGTCTAATACCATAGGCGTAGTTTGACATCTCTATTTGTGGGGTGGGGCAATCGCTTAATATTAATAATGGGTAGCTCTAGTCCGGGAGCCCAGGGGGGTAAGCCTAGCTGGAAAGTTAACCAATTTTCATGTATATAGGAATGGTCCATGTACATGTCCATGTAAGGAAATGGATGTCTGCCGGGCACATTGTGGTGGGTGTGGTCAGAAGGGCCAGTAGAAAGGGACCCCATAATTGAGCTAGATCAGCTCTGAGTTAACCTGATGAAACCTACTGGAAAATGTTCGGCATAGTCCCAGATATAATGAATGACCACTGCCAGACATTTTCAGTGGTGGGGTGTGCCTGCCAGACTTACATAACTGGTACTCCAAAATTGAGCTAGATCAGCCCGTGAGCTAACCCGGTGAAGCCGAGTGGAAAATGTTCGGCATCGTCCCAGATATCATGAATGACCACTGCCAGATATTTTCAGTGGTGGGGTGTGCCCGCCAGACACCCACGCATGTCACCACCCCAAAATTGAGCGAGATCAGCTTGTGAGTTAACCTGATGAGAATAAAATTGAGAATAAAATACTATGGAATAACAGCAACATAACTTTTGAAAATCAGATGTTTTATTTCATGTCATGGGAAAAGCAGGGATTTGTAAGGTATAACACGTCATTTTGTAGTGGGTATTGTAATGACGCTGACGTTATCTGTTAAATGTAATACGTTGCCGAAACTATTATTTCCCTTTAAGTTCGTAAAATTAAAGAAAGCGTTTCCGATATTATGTTTGGATAAATTGCGTACTGCTGAAACATGTATGGATTATTTAGGGGAACAGTTGATAGAAATGTCAACTGGAGATGCTATCAATATTTTAAACATCAAAACAAAACACTTCTACTCATTGATTGCAGAGAAAAACACAGCAAAATAAGATAGAACCTGATGTATTTAATCTTTGGCAACATCGATGAGCTGTGGTACTAAAACACAACGATGAGCCTTGGTACTAAAACACATGCCATAGCTCTTTTGCACGAGTTGAAATCTGAACTGATATTTTATTTCAACAGATAAACCAAACAAAAGAAATGACAGAAGCCAGGCAGAAAGATTGTTTGATATGCTGCGGTACAGAGTTTGATTTGATTTGTCTGTACATTTATGTTTTGTAATGTGATTATCATATGATGAAACAATAAAGTCCCTCGAATGAGGCAAAGAAAAAAAGAAAAGAAAGAATGGCCATTGGACATTTTCTGTGGTGGAGTATGCCTACCAGACACCCGGAACCCCCTCCCCAACTCCAAAATACAGAACTAGATCTGAGCTCATGAGTTACCAATCCCCATGAAAGTGACTGAAAAATGTTCAGCATAATACGGTACTGTAGAGCCCATATGAATGACCACGAGCAGATGTCAGCCATTCATTCAAACAAATTTCAAATTCTCCAGAGTGGTCTCCTATCAGTAATCCTCATCTTCCTTCTCTGATTATCCTCATCTTCCTTCTCTGATTCTGAGTCGTCACTCCATGCTTCGCCATCTCAATCTCTCAATAATCCATCAATACTTTCCACTTCCAACTCCGACTCGCTGTAACCTTCGACCTCCATGTCCTCTGCATTGTTACTGCCATTCGCAAACAACCTGCCTGGTATGGCTGGCCCTTCAAACCAGGTTGGCTTCAGGATGTCATTCACAGACCATCCATAATCGGTTGGTGACAAACCGTCCCCAGGAGATGCTGTCACGGCATGTGTCCACAATGCTGTTACATTCTGCGTTCGTCGAATCTTCATGTCGAGGGTCCGACGAGAAGGTGGCAGCAGGGCACAGTCGATCCGTTTGATGTTTGCCAGTGGATTCTCCTGAAAGTCAATGAAAGGCATGATTAGACCTGTTGTAAGGTATTCAGATTTTATAATGATGATCGTATTCTCAGTTTCTCGTGCCTTAATTACCTGATCAACTTTGCCAGTCATTTGCATCAGTTTGTTGTATCGTGCTTCATTGACAACTCGAGTCTTGCTTTGTCCGTACATGCGGCAGACAAACTCTGATATGACATCCGGATCAACACTACCATCCACCTCACCCATACTGATGAAGAGGTTGACGTAGCAGCCAGTTTTGTCCTTCTCTACGAGGTCGAGGGGTTTACTTTTGCCTTTCCTGAAAAATCAAGTACAAATTCCAAATGTAACCATTCAACCACTGCTCCAATGATTTTACTTTGATAGAAACATTTTATTGAAACGCAAATATCTTGTGCCGACTTGTAAAAGGCCGAGGTGAAGTCTCATCCAGTGAAGGCATGGTATCCGGGCAGTGCTCTGGGAAGTCCAGGTTTGCGCTCTTCAAGGACGTCAGCAATGTTGGTCACGTTGATATACCTCCTGCTGTTTCCCATCCCGCAGTCCATGATGATGTTGGCCATCGACCGGACTTCTATGCGTTGCTGTCCAAGGGCACCAATCAGTATCACTAAGACATCGGTGTCGGATGCCCTCACCATGACATTCCCTGCTGTAATATTTGCGATATGGAAAGCAATCAGCGTATCGGCCTCTTCATGGTCGCCTTGGAGGTGTGCTGGGCTGGTTACAGTAATAAGATGGTGCTCCTCGGGGATGTACTGGAAGCATTCGCCACCGTAAGAAGCAACCAAGGTGTTTCCACCAAAGATATTCCAGTAATGATCTTTACCCCACTCTTTCAAGAGAAACTTGGTGAGTTCATTCTTGAATACTCTATTGGTGAGAAGTTTTTGCCCGCTCTGTCTGATTGTCTGATCTGGCCCGGTTATTACATATACTGAGTCAACTGCACCCCACAACTTTCTCTCACTGTCCTTTATGGAGTTCTCCACGTACTTGTCGAGACAAACATGTGCTTCACTGGCCCTCCCTGAACATACCACTGACAGCATGGTCCGAGCAATTGATGCATATGATGCTCCCATGTTTTGTTGCGAGAGGACGGAATGGAGAAGAAGTCCTCCGTCATAGACCTGTACATAACTCCTCGGTTACTCGGTTTCTGTGAATGTTTCCGTCTGGAGGGACTCGAGCTTTTTCAGCAATGCTGATTTTTCGGTTTTCACATGCGCCCCATCACAGTGTGCGAGTGACTCAGTTTCTCGCATGTACGTGGTGATTGGGTAAGAGAGAACCTTCCGATGGTCAAATGTTGTCTTCTCTGCAACGACTACGATCATACGTACAAACATATCCCTCAGGCTCTCAGCATTTGTCTTGGCTTTCTGTGAGGCGGGTAGCATAGTTTTGTTCTTCACGTTCTGAGCAGCGATGTTCTGCACATGCGTGCATTTCACAGGTTCAAGAAATCGACTGCTGTTGCTGCCCCATTCATCTTGAAATTTCTCACTTTCATCCTGACCCCTTTTCAGCGTATTGAGTAGATATGCTTTGGTAGCCTTAGATGCTACTTGACCGGTTGCAACATTCACCAAGGAAGTTGGAGCATCATCTGTGAACGGATTGCAGAATTCGTCAATCTTTGCACTCATCGCAGCCATCTGACTATAGTCCCTTTTCATTCTTGAGGGATGGCATTGAGCTGTTGCATTTTCCTCCAGTTCAAGCCCGGCGAATGTTCTTAGCTCGGTGACTGCCATAGCCCGCTGTGTCATAGTCATAGACCACCGGCGCATTGCATTGTCAGAATTCCGTCTAGCTCAATGGAGGAGGGGAGGGCATTCGGGGGTGTCTGGCGGGCACACCCCAATCCTGAAAATGTCTGGCAGTGGCCATTCATGATACCTTGGACTATGCCGAACTATTTCCTGTAGGTTTCACCGGGGTTAACTTACGAGCTGATATAGCTCAATTTTGGAGGTGGGGGCATTCGGGGGGCATCTGGCGGGCACACCCCACCACTGAAAATGTCTGGCAGTGGCCATTCATGATACCTTGGACTATGCCGAACATTTTCCAGTAGGTTTCACCGGGTTAACTCGTGGGCTGATCTAGCTCAATTTTGGGGTTGGGGGCATTCGGGGGCATCTGGCAGGCACAACCCACCACTGAAAATGTCTGGCAGTGGTCATTCATGATATCTGGGACTATGCCGAACATTTTCCAGGAGGTTTCACCGGGTTAACTCACAGAGCTGATCGAGCTCAATTTTGGAGTACTGGTTATGTAAGTCTGGCAGGCACACCCCACCAATGAAAATGTCTGGCAGTGGCCATTCATGATACCCGGGACAACGCCGAACATTTTCCAGTAGGTTTCATCAGGTTAACTCACAAAGCTGATCTAGCTCAATTTTGGGGTCCCTTTCTCATGACCCTTCTGACCATACTCACCAGAATGTGCCCGGCAGACATCCATTTCCTTACATGGACATGCACCAGGACCATTGCAATATACATGAAAATTGGTTAACTTTCCTGCTAGGCTAGCCACTGGGCTCCCAGTCTACTTGGTCTGACTTCCAAAATTACCGTTTGTTAGTGTAGTTACAGTGTACGTGAAATCACAAATAAATCACAAATACAGTTTACGTTCATTCTTGTCACTCACGTTTAAATACAGGATGTTTTATCTTAATTGGAAACTACTGAAAAAAATTAAGGTGGGGGTATTTCCCCCTCTGCCCTCCCACCAACCCAAAATCCGCCTGTGTCTAATACTGTATCGAGACTGTATCTTGCCAAAAAACATATTTGATACTTTTTACCTCTGCCACCAAAGGTGGAAGGAGGTTATGTTTCACCCCTGTCTGTCTGTTTGTCCGTTTGTCTGTCCGTTTGTGAACAAAATATCTCAAAAAGTTGTGGACGGATTTGGACGAAACTCAGTGGACCAGTTGGGTGTCTGACAAGGACAAACAGCTTCGATTTTGGTGAATATCTGAATATGGATTCGGATATGAGAATTATTTAATTTTTAAGTGATTCTTCACCATTGAGAGATAGTGCCAAAAACGATACGTTGCAGGATATCTCAAAAAGTTATGGATGGATTTGGACGAAACTTGTTGGACAGGTTATGTGTATGACAAGGAAGAATCGATTCCATTTTGGTGAAGATCCGGATCCAACTAGTATAATTTTTAAGTGATACTTCACCATTGAGTGATATGGCCAACCAGGCGGAGGTATGCTCTTTACTGATTGCCGTTCTAGTGCTTTATGAATTGTTGATTTGATCCATCGACGACATATCAGAAGTGACATTAACAGCGCTTCTTTCTTACCTCAAAACAGCACTGAAATAATGTGATGCGGGAAGAATTAAGCAAGACACAGGATGGTGGTTGATAGAAATGATACATGCTGTATTCGAATATGCAGGTAATGAAAGAACCCTAAAAGATACAAAAGCACGATTCAGCAAAGATACATTGCAGGTAGCAGATTAAATACCTCAATCAATGGATGAAATGATGTTGGGAGCCGTTGGTGAGGTATGTGGATGGACAAAAGGACCACCGAGGCACTCGGAAACATGGTGGTGGGATGATGAAGTTGGAAAGAAGATTGACGAGAAGAGGAAGAAGTTCAAGGAGTGGCAGGAGGCGAAAGGTATGGGGGCAGAAAAGGCAGAGCATGAAAGTTATAAGGCAGCCAAGAAGGCTGCAAAGAAAGAGGTAGCAAAGGCACAGGAGGCATGTAGGAAAATGTTCGTAGAATGCTTGGATTCGGAAGAGGGTCAGAGAGCGGTATTCAGGATTGAAAAGCAGATAGCGAAAGAGAGGTGTGATGTGATGGGGGTGAGTTGCTTGAAGGATGAAGTGGGACAAATCGTTGTGGACCCAGATGGAATTAAAGGAAGATGGAAGAGATATATGGAAATACTGTTGAATGCAGAGAATGAATGGGATGGCAACATAGAGAGTAACCCAGTTTTAGGACCGGCAGAGAAGATAACCGAGAAGGAAGTTGAGGAAGCGATAAGAGCAATGAAGAGTAGAAAAGCGGGAGGGCCGACGGGAGTTGTGGGAGATATGTTGAAGACAGCGGGAAGTTGGGGTGTGAAGAGAATGACAGAGATCTGCAATCTGGTGGTGAAAGAAGGCCGCATTCCAGTGGATTGGGAACTGAGTACCCTCATCCCTCTATACAAGGCGAAAGGTGACCCTCTGGACTGTGGCTCATATCGAGCGATAAAGTTATTGGAGCATGGAATGAAGGTATTGGAAAGATTGTTGGAGAGGAGGATAAGGAAGAAAGTGAAGATTGACGAAATGCAGTTTGGATTTATGCCAGGAAGAGGAACGACAGACGCGCTTTTTATTGTGAGGCAGTTGCAGGAGAAGTATATGGAGAAGAGGAAGAAGTTGTTTCTTGGGTTTGTTGATCTGGAGAAAGCATTCGATGGGGTTCCACGTGAAGTAGTGACATGTGCATTGAGGAAGTTAGGAGTGGAGGAATGGTTGATCAGAGTAGTGATGGCAATGTACAAAAGAGCACGCACAGCTGTAAGGACTAAGGACGGGAACAGTGGTGAGTTTGAGGTGAAGGTGGGAGTGCATCAGGGGTCGGTACTAAGTCCACTACTATTTGTAGCTGTGATGGAGGTGCTGGCTCAGAACATAAAGGAGGGTTTACCGTGGGAGTTGTTGTATGCAGATGATCCGGTGTTGATTGCAGAAAGTATGGATGGACTGAAGGAGAAGATGAACAAGTGGAAGAAATGTATGGAGACAAAAGGTCTGAAGGTGAATATCGGAAAAACGAAGGTGATGGCAAGTGGTAACGCATGTGGTGAGGTGGAAAGAACTGGGAAGTGGCCGTGTGCTGTGTGCAGGAAGGGTGTCGGAGTGAATTCCATTCAATGTACAATGTGCGCTGAGTGGGTTCATCAAAAATGTAGTGGTTTGAGAGGCTCATTAACCAGTGTGGCAGCTACATTCAAGTGTAAGGTGTGCACAGAGGGAACTGCAGATGGAGGAAATGTTGAGTTGGATCTTGGAGATGGCGTGAAGCTGGAAGGTGTGAAAACATTTTGTTATCTTGGAGACATGCTGAATGGAGAAGGTGGATCAGACTCGGCAACGGATGCTCAAGTGAGATATGCATGGAAGAAGTTTCGGGAACTGAGTGGTGTGCTGACGAGGAGGGCAGTGTCATTGAAGCTGAAGGGAAAGGTGTATGCTGCATGTGTGAGAAGTGTTATGATTTATGGGAGCGAGACATGGGTAATGAACGTAGAGCAGCAACGAAGGCTGGAAAGGGTGGAAATGCGAATGGTTCGGTGGATGTGTGGAGTATCATTGAGAGAGAGGAAGACAAATGATGAATTGTGAAAGATGATGGGATTAGAGCCTGTGATGGATGCTGTGAAGAGAAACAGGTTGAGATGGCTTGGTCATGTGTTGAGGAAGGATGAAAGTGACTGGTTGAGAAGAGTGATGGAAATGAATGTAGAAGGAAGTAGAGGACGGGGAAGACCGAGAAAGACTTGGCTAAAGATGGTCAAAGAAGAAATGCGGGCAAGGGGGTTAACAAGGAGAGATGCAGAAAATATGGCAAAATGGAGAAGATTGTCATGGGGACCGCAAGGTTAACCCCCGCTCTTGCAGGGAAAATGGCCTTAAAATGCCTGTTGTTGTTGTTGTTGTTCTAATCAATGGATGAAATAATGGTTCAATGTTTACAAGAAATACAGCGAGTATGCAACCACAGGTGCATCCAAATACAAGTCCGACAGGCTAGACGAATGTGCAACCATGAGATACATCAGGGGTAGACAATGTGTACATACTATCGCAAGACGTGCACCAAGGCACACCTGGACAACCAAACCCCTTTCTTTACTAACATCAACCAACACATTCAGTAACAGAACATGAGGATTATTTAATTAGTTAATAGTATCAAATCAACACGTGTGACTAACCCACACAATCAAACTGGATAATTTGTACTCACATAGAATAGATCACATAAATCATGGACGTTTCAGTTCCGTTTACAATTGAATAAACTGCATCGTAAAGACATAACCATTTTAGTTTCATCACACTAATAACGTGAGTAATCATTAAGCATCTCGGTATTCCTAAAGGAACTTACCCCTGTCTGACCAGGGTACAGAGCAAAAATGAGAATGCTGGTCGATCCGTTCGAATCTCACATCAGGAAACAATTGAATCTCCTGTTTTCCTGACGATGATCAATCCATGCGCCCAGTGCCATATATTAACAGAGTTTGGCCAGCCTTTGATCTGCTCAACTACCGCCGTGATTGGTCGAGCCTGCGTCACGTGGTTTACAGGCGCCATTTTGCATACCACCTCAGCCGAGCAGCTTTCCCGCTGCACCCATTCCGTGCCATTGCTTCGTATCGTTGCATATTTCATTTGAGTAATGTTTCAATAAAATCAACCAATATGGTGTGTTGTGCACATTGGGGATGTTCTGTTAGACCAGGACAAGGTCGTATAATGCACAGATTTCCTCGAGACAAGGAAAGAAGTGCTATTTGGGTGGTTAAAATACTCCGAGTTGGATGGAATCCATCACTTTACTCATATTTATGTTCGGTAAGTGAAATCGCTTAATATATATTGGTTTCAAATCAAAAGTGACATGACACGTGTGTATTAGGTCTCTGGTGAGCTTAACATTTATTTAGTCAACCATATATATATATATACATATTCCCCGTCACATTTTTCGTGTACATATGCAGTGTATAGGGTATATATATATATATGGGATTATGTATAATAACTGAAAATCAGGTATTATACATAATCCCTTATTATACATATACCCTGTAACATGCACTGTTTATATATGCTTATATATCAGGAAATACTTGTTTATGATGCAATATTTGTCACTGTTTGTGTCAGTTTCCTGAGTAAAGTGTTCTTTGAAAACGTAACATTTTTGGGGGAAAATAATACTGTTTCCAAATATTATATTGCCAAAAAAAGCAGTTAATTTGGATTGTTTCAACAGCTAGGACTCTGTACAACGTTGTGGGTGCAGGTTGATATGGAGCCCCAATTCAATCTGAACAGCCTGCACTCCCGTACGGCAGTATTTGTATTATTTATTAATGGAAGAAGTGTGTGAATAAATGACGCCGCTTGCAGATTTTATTATTCCAATAACAAACAACACGTCACTTTAACTTGAATTAGTTGTTCCTCATTAAATCTGCGACCAAACAGTAATAACATCGATTCCCTCGTCACAGAACTACAGGATTGCCACAGCTGACATACATCTTGCAGCGCCAGCGCACGAAGTTAGGTATGCAACATGGCGCCAGTATTTCTGTTGGCCAGACTCTCAATATACACGGCACTGCATGCGCCCAACGACGAAATGGCGACAACGTTTCGAACATGCTGGATGTGACGTATCACGTATGGGAGGAGGTGCATGGGAGAAGGCCACGTCCATTTCAAACAGGATGTGACGTATGCCACGAAGTGCACACGCTCAAAATTAATCACTTACAAGAACTAAATATTGTTGTCAAAATGTAATCTCTGTACTAAATAGCTGAACTGTGGTTTTTGGTTGGATGGACTATGTACTGTTTATGTATGTATTAGTAATTCGGTGAGCGGAGCATCGAGATTCGAAGGACTTGCCTTTCACCCATTGGCTGCACACCTGGCCTCGGCCGCCATGTTCCTGCTCGGGTCGACCCCAGCCGGCTGCAGAAGCGTTATACGGTATTCACAATTGTTATGCCTTCCATTTCAGTTTTCCCTTCACTTTAAAGCAAGCATTTTCAAATATATATAATATGAATACGCATTGCGTAGAGTGAGAGCTTCGTCGACAATGGTCAGTCGATCGAGTACGCAGCCCTCGCAATTACCTGTAGGCCTAGCTAGGCTAGGTTGTTTGATCTTGGGCTTAGAATTAAAATTCAAATTAATTTTATTGAATGGATAGATTGGGATAGAATGCAGGACTTACCTACTGTAGGCTATATAGTCTCGACTTCTAGTCGACTGGACCAGGTACGGAGGTCCGACCGGCAGGTACATACTGAAATCGGTGTTCCTGGCTTAAATGAAGTCGGTGTCGCTGGTGGAAAAAAGAAGTCGGTGTAGCTGGCATAAATGATGAGCGGTTTCGAATTCAAAATCCGTTCTGAACAGTACTGCATTGTAATTTATTGATTTAAATCACCAGGTGAAAATAATTTTAATCAACAACAACAACAACAGGCATTTTAAGGCCATTTTCCCTGCAAGAGTGGGGGTTAGCCTTGCGGTCCCCATGACAATCTCCATTTTGCCCTATTTTCTGCATCTCTCCTTAACCCCCTTACCCGCATTTCTTCTTCGACAATCTTGAGCCAAGTCTTTCGTCTTCCCCGTCCTCTACTTCCTTCTACATTCATTTCCATCACTCTTCTCAACCAGTCACTTTCATCCTTCCTCAACACATGACCAAACCATCTCAACCTGTTTCTCTTCACAGCATCCATCACAGGCTCAATTCCCATCATCTTTCGCAATTCATCATTTGTCGTCCTCTCTCTCAATGATACTCCGCACATCCATCGAACCATTCGCATTTCCACCCTTTCCAGCCTTCGTTGCTGCTCTACGTTCATTACCCATGTCTCACTCCCATAAATCATGACACTTCTCACACATGCAGCATACACCTTTCCCTTCAGCTTCAACGACACTCCCCTCCTCGTCAGCACGCCACTCAGTTCCCGAAACTTCTTCCATTTTTTACCATGATAAAATAAATCTTACATGCTACATGGAGAAACAATATATTCTACTGTTCATAAGTCAATACTGCTGTAAGATAATTGTATTGCAAGTAACATATTTTAAGTAAACGTTATAATTCCTATTGGTTGATGGGAAAGCTGTTAGATGCAACAACCAAGATTTTTATTTCAAACATCTCCTGCATTCACTCCACACCAAATTAAAAACTGAAGGCACCACCAACTTGTAAAGCTGCCCATCAGGCAAGGCTCAGGTCAGGATGTTTAGAACCACCATGAAGACTGTCTGGCAGTGTGCATTTATCGTGTCACATGTTCTGTGCCCTCTGAAGGGGGAAAGGAAGCATCACGTGACTGCAGTTTTATTTTTCTCATGACACCGAACATTGTTTTTGTCGTTGCCTTTTGTGCGTCATTGGATGTGGTCTGGTAGTTTGTGTGGAAGGGTTTATCAAAACCAAACTTTTTTTATCACACCTACAAAGGCAGGCGGAACGTTGCAAAGTTCCAAATGTGCCGCACAATGGAGTGATTGCATCTGCAGTTCAACCATGAACCAAAGTGGTTTAAACCCTGCCCGAGTCGTACTCATACCAATGACGAACAAAATTCACATTAGCAAAAATTTGTTTCAAGTCGAAGCACGTCCAAAACAAACATTGTGCCATACCATCTCTCAAGAAGGATGGGTCTATTGGATAACCAGGAGAAAAGACGGACCGGCATAGCCGGGCTTGGATCTGTTGAGTGGAGGATCTGCTGTCCCCCTGTCACGTAACCAGATCCTCAGCTCTGATTGGTGGACGTTTGTGAGGGACATACATACATACATACATACATACATAAATACATACACCGGCTAGATAGACAAACGCTGTTCCAGATGGCATTGCCCTATGGGCTATGCCTTAAAAAATGGCTACCAAACCACGTGACTGGTGACATCATCAATTTTGTTTTCTCGACCAATTCATTCCTAGATCATGCCCAATAAATTTCATACTGATCAGATGAAGCGTTCTTCTTGTCGATGAATGATGTCATAATGTTCTATGACATTATCATTAACATCTGCCATTGCTCATGGGGAGTACTTTGCAATGAGCCACCTTTCATTTCCCCCCCCCATTGAGTGGTTACAGAGATATAGAGCTGCAAAGTTTTTCGTTTTTTCCAAGATGGCGCCCATACCACATGACCTATGACATCATAATTATCAATAAAAAAAATTCTTCAGGAGCAGGCACTCCCATCGTGAAAACTTTCTGTCAATCAGACCAATGGTTCCAGAGAAAATGAATTTTATGGGGAATAAACCCGGAAGGGACATACACACACACACACACACACACACACACACACACACACACACACACACACACACACACACACACACACACACACACACACACATACACACATATACACACATATACACATATATAATAATAATAAAGGAGTCTTATATAGCCCCATCAAGCAGAGTAAACGACCCTCATGGCGCTTTACATTATCATGCGAACGCACACACACCGCACACACACACACAAACATACACACACACAGACACACCTTCACTCTTGCCCTATTCCTCTCCCTCCCCATTCAAAACCCACAGATGTGTCCTCCCCCTGCTCCTCCCCTCCCTCCCCCGCACATGCACACAGACGTACTCTCGATCGCTGTCCCACCTCAAACCAAAGGGAAAACAGGACTTAGACTTTGAAAGACTTGTGAAACAGATAGGTTTTGAGGATAGGTATCAGGTATCATACATACATACATACACACACACAGACACACCTTCACTCTTGCCCTATTCCTCTCCCTCCCCATTCAAAACCCACAGATGTGTCCTCCCCCTGCTCCTCCCCTCCCTCCCCCGCACATGCACACAGACATACTCTCGATCGCTGTCCCACCTCAAACCAAAGGGAAAACAGGACTTAGACTTTGAAAGACTTGCGAAACAGATATGTTTTGAGGATAGGTATCAGGTATCATACATACATACATACACACATACATGCACACACACACACACACACACATACATACATACTGTTACGGACCGCGGTTTAGATGTTATATTTGCCGAGCGGAGGCTCCGCGACCGAACAGTTATTCCCCGACTAACACCCGATTCACCCAGACGTTGGCCAAATCGCGCTATGCTAAATCAATGATAGAAAGGACACGACGACTGGGATAGATGAAAGGACGCAAGGGGTACAGTTCTCAAGACCTCCGGAGGAGGGTATAATTACAGTGGTGGAGAAAAGGGGGTAGATTACAAGGCAGAGTGAGGTAAAGACACAGAAGAGATGGGCACTTAAATACAATCTTATCTATTCCCGGACAGACCACGGACAAACGGACAAGGTAGACTCACACGGGGATTTGATGGCGGGAATGGGCAGGTCGGTCGATGGCACAAGGTGCACCTTGGCTCGGGGACAGGATAAAGCACGGTTCAAAAGATGCAGGGAGGTCTCACAGCGCTCGGAGGTGGTCTTGCTTGCTCCAAGCTCAGCGCGCATCTCTTCTGTGTCTTTACCTCACTCTGCCTTGTAATCTACCCCCTTTTCTCCACCACTGTAATTATACCCTCCTCCGGAGGTCTTGAGAACTGTACCCCTTGCGTCCTTTCATCTATCCCAGTCGTCGTGTCCTTTCTATCATTGATTTAGCATAGCGCGATTTGGCCAACGTCTGGGTGAATCGGGTGTTAGTCGGGGAATAACTGTTCGGTTCGCGGAGCCTCCGCTCGGCAAATATAACATCTAAACCGCGGTCCGTAACAACTGGTGTCGAGGAGTGAGATACGAGGCCCGAACCAAATTTTTAAAACAGCTAGAAAAAAAAAATTTGGTCAAAATTACAAAGTACCGAAATTGCTTTTGTTTTACAAAAACCCGAATTTTGAAAGTCGCGCTATGGGAGATCAAGACGGCTGGGTTCCGGTAGAGGAGAGTGGGGTAGAATCGACCCAGGACCCCAGGGAAGAAGTGGGGAAAATGGTGGAGGAGAGTAAAGAAGGTGTGGTTGAGGGGGTATCAGGTGCACAAAATGGCGCTCTCGCGCACGTGGTTACAGCGGCACCAAATTTTGCCGCGCCCGTGACCGTAGAAGCGGGCTTTGATGTGGGGGACTTCATGGCGCAATTCACCGAGATGCTGAGAATAGAGGGGGAGAAATTGAGTAATAAAATGGAAGCAATAACGAACGGATTGGGAAACCAAATGGAAGCAATAACGAACGGATTGGGAAACCAAATTGAAGCAATAACCAACAGAATGGGTGACCGCATGCAAAAATGTGGGGAGACCATGGATCGCATGGTGGGCGAAAGGGTCCCAGTGGTGCACGAGGAGGTAACGCGGGTCGAGAAGCGCCGGTTGAGCGAAGCGGAGGAAAGCGCGGGTACAATGACGGGGGTAGAAATCGCGACACGGGGTTTGGAAAAGCCGGCGACCGATGAGGTCGAGGGAATTTTATTAAAACCAACGGTCGTCGAGGGGAACAAAGACAAAGCAGTGCTGGGAATTAAAATTGAAGAGATGACGGAGGTAGCCCGGGAATTGCAGGGAGAAATGGAAAATGTGCAAAGTCCCTTCTCACATCACGATGCTGTGCTTAACCCGAATGGAAGTTTGCAGGTTTTGGTGCAGGGAGGAAGAAGAACCCCGAAGGTGAGACGTGCTGTGTATTGTGCGGGGAGATTTTGTAAAAGGATGTTTAGCGACAAAAGAATTGTCGCGCGATTGGGATCGATATGGCACCCGGGCGTTGGTGAAGGGTCCCGTGTGAGTAAAAATGGCACGCGTGTGAGGAAAAAGTGTGCGTCGGCGAGTGGGTGTGTTATAAAGTGTGGGAGTGAAACGGAGTGCGAGCGAGAATGCACGTCGGGGTGTACGGAGTGTACGTGCGAGGGTGAGAGTGACCCGGAGAGTGAGTTGGTGGTGGAGCGGGTGCGAGGATGCACGCATGGGATGAACGGCGAAGGTGTGCGAGAAAGCACACCTGAGTTGGTAGTAGCGCGAGAGTGGGAGAGCCCATCTGAGCGTGTTAGTGGGTGGATGCAAGAGTGCACGCCCATGGTGAGTGGTACGGAGTACGTACCGAGGGAGAGTGCGCAAGACGGTGCGCGAGGTGTGTTAAGGGAGTGTGCGAACGGCGAGTGTGCGCGAGAGGTGTGGTGTGTAACAGGGAGAGCGTTGGTGGAATGGACGGACGGCGTTGGAACGCCGGGTTTTGGGAGTGTGAAAGGGGTAGCGTATGCGTGTGAGCATGCCGGTGAAGCATCGACGGTAACCGGGTTAGCGTTTAGGGCGACGGATAGCTGATGCGAGCACTCGGGGCGCGGTGTGCTTTGTTGGATGCGAGGCCCGGCGTGGATCGAAGCTGCATCGTTTCTCTTCGAAGCGTCGTTGCCGATTCGGGCTTGGCCCCGCCCCGCACGGTCGAGTCCGGGCCTTGGCGGGCGAGGCGACCGGTGCGGTTCAAGGGCGAGTGGGAGGAAGCGGAACGGTGCCCCCTGGCGGGGACAGGGTTCCGACCGGGGGAGATTGAGCCATCGGGCCCGGGACCGCAAGGTGCCGCGCCGAGATGGTGCGTGGAATCTCGGCCCGACCAAACCACCTCCCTTGAACCGAAAGCCGGACGGATTCAACCTGCAGGCGACCAAACAACCCGAATTCATTGCCCGGCTTTACGAAGCCGAGTTTAATGATGTCATGACGCACCGAGGCTAGGATATAGCGGACTGTGATGATGATGATGATACTGATAGTGTTTTTGGATTCGAAATTTTGGGATGGAAAATTTTTGATTTGTGGAAATTGGACGAGCAAAATTGATAGTGGGACGTCCCCGATGTGGTGGGATGGCAACTCTGTCATCCCTCACAGCGGGGGGCAAAGGAGCACTAGTTTTATGGGGTTGATGGCAGTGAAAACTAGCCCGGGTGGGTTAGGATATATCGTGTGTAGGGATCTAGCGAAGATGACATTAGGTAACGTTAAGGTTAGTTAGTGACTGGTACCTGTAGTGGGGACGTAGTAGCTTAGTGTTTGATAATGACGTGGGAGCGCTGAGTGTAAGGGAAGACGGAGGAGCGCGAGTTTTAGAAGGGAGTAGACAGAGCAGCTGATGCAGTATGAATGGAAGTGCTTGTGAGCAGCTTCAAATGAGGCATTGGTGAGGCAATGCTCCGAGGTGTGTGTGAGGTACAAGCGATGAATGAGAGAACATTGCGGATGAGTGTCATGGTGAGTAGTGAGTGTTGTGGATCAGCACGAATGCGCTTCGGGGAGAGAAGGGTGCAGGCGGCACCAAGTATGAGAGCACAGGTGTGCAAGTACAGGTGTGTGGAATATATGGAGCAGAGAATGAGTGGTGTGGAGAGAGTTGGAGTAAGTGGTACGGAGTGGTGTGCATGGTGCAAAGGTGTGGATGGGGGAAGAGTGGACCCCTTTCACGAGTACCCGGGGAGGGTAGTTTAAAGAGTAGTTAGAAGGTATAGGTAAATTGTGGTTGGATATTGGCATCTGTGGTGTGGGTGGAAGAATGGTGATTGGATGGGTGCATTAGTGTTGTGGAAATGGCTGGGCGTGTAGCCTGTTAGTGTGTGTAGTTGGTTTGGGCACTCCACCACTGTGAGGATGTCGGCCAGGTGAGGCCGCAGGTGGGCTCTGGGAGCCGGTAGTTGTGGATGGGGCCCGAGGATCCGGAGGACGGACCCGGGTAGCCCAGTGCCAGAGGGCACCAAGGGGTGACAGAGCCAGGAGGGGCCTTCCCCAGTAGATAGGTTAGGTTAAGGAGCTAGGTAAGCTCGGGTGGCAACTGCAGTGGTGGAGGTGTGCAGGTGGGTAGACTTGCTGGGAGAGCTACACGTCACAGCCCAGAAATTGTGCAAGGGCACCGGGAGATGAATCGGGGGAGTGAGACCCCAAATTGAGAAGCACCACAGTTTGGTCAATGGGAATTGGTTTTTAGAACCCATAGTGTAAGTTGGTCAATGGATTGGCAGGGAGAGACCCCGGGTAGTGTAAAGTGTGTTAATGTCATTTAGAGGATAGTTAGGATTGAAGTCTCCTCGCACCATCTACATCCACTCACCTGAGGTGACAGGTACATCCACACCATGCCATGTTTAATTATTTTTATGTGCAAATGTTTTGGATTGTGAGACGCATCATGACGTGGGTGTGACATTGTGCTTGATGTTCCATCTCTCCCTCCTTATGAGGATTGATGATGAATTGATGATGGCAAATTTTGGTTAGAGGGATTGTGGTGACGAATTTGGTATAAGGGAAATAAGGGGAAGACGTGACAGTAGCGACAGATTTGTAAATGTGTAGATTTTTGTACATATGGGGTAAGGGCAAGGGTAGTGTCGGTGACAGGGGGGTGACGTACGGTAGGGACGAGCTTTCTCATTTCGCTCTCTGTACGCATTTCGCCTTGCATTGCCTTATTGACGTGTACCCTTGTGACCTTACCCCTCGCTCATTTGTCTTTCCCCTTTTTTCTCCCACATGACCTGTGCGCCATTGGGCGCCGAGGGGAGCGTGCGTGAGTCGGCCATTGTGCGCCCGGAACTCCCAGAACCAGCTGTCTGCATCGATGCACCACATTATGGACCACATGTCTGTGGCCGAGCCCCACTGATGGACCCCATGGGTTGGGGCATGGCCCCTCTGCTGGAACCGGCCATGAGGGCCCGAAATCTTGCTGGCGGACCTTGGCCACAGGGCACCGATGCCCCACAGGTGAACCACACTAGTCGGCCCTGTGGGCAACAAAAAAATAAAAATGGACACGTTGGGTGCATTTCATTTTATGCTCAAATAGGCCGCCAGTAAGAAAATTAAAGGAAATGACAACATCTGGAAGAAAGTAAATAGCCAGCAGAGGGAGCCGAAGAGCAAGAGACCACCTGCAGGGTTAGGGGTTGTTGGTTTATTTTTATTATTGAACATTGACGAACTATGATGACTGGGCACCGATTGGTGCCTGAGGGTGTATTGGTGCATTTTGGGTGCTTTCATGGTGCATTGATGCAGAGCAGACTGTCTCCCCCCCCAGAAAGAACAATCACAGGTCCTGGGTTAGTTTTGTAAATAAAAGTAGTGTCTTGTATAAATGATGCTCCCTACCGGTGGTATGTTTAGTTTGAGGATGCTTTCCGCGATTCGGTTATCCTGTGGGTGTGTTTCTGTTAGGAGAAGGGTGCAACGTCGTAGGGGGACATATTTACTCATTTGTGAACATCTGTAAAACTGTCGCACTCAGGGTTGAGTTAATAGTAGAGGGAACTACATCTGAGTGCCACACTAAAGTAGGTAAAAATTTATCGGGTCGGGCCGCCCTGAGGTCGAGAAGGGTGTAGTGTTGCGGATATGGGATTTGCATCCATCCATATCCACTTGTAAATATTCCCCTATTTCCTCAATACTTCCCAACTCTCCCCAATCCCCCATTCCCTAGTCCCATTTTCTGTAAACAACACTCCGTAGACCCGACCTCCCCCTATTTCCCCCATTAAATGTCGCACCTAGGTTCACCGCATCTCTTGTAAGACAACTATAGGACATCTTGCTAGTTATTCTTAGTCTATGTCAGTTAAGGATTCGTTTCCATTAATTCTGACCCTTCGTTGCACCAGAATGTGATTGTATGGCACCGTTAGGAAGTTTAGGACCTCCCAATACCTCCCCGCAGCTCTTCCTCACAGTTCAACAACAACAACAACGAGCGCAGGGAGTGCGTGTCCTCACTCCGGCTTGGTAGGAGTGGTGGGAGGGCACCAGGCCTTCCCAACGAGCCGCCATCGGACATGTGCTCGACGGGGTTACCAAACAGGGGCTCCCTGTCAGCTCCTCGTCAAGGGCGGAGCCCGGTAACCCCCGCACCCAATGGAAGCGGCGGACCGGCCCCAGTGGGGCGGAGCCAACCAGCCGAGGGCGTGTCACTCCCCGCTGAGCATGCGCAGGGAGAGGGAGGTGACGTCAGATGCGCGCTGAGCTTGGAGCAAGCAAGACCACCTCCGAGCACTGTGAGACCTCCCTGCATCTTTTGAACCGTGCTTTATCCTGTCCCCGAGCCAAGGTGCACCTTGTGCCATCGACCGACCTGCCCATTCCCGCCATCAATCCCCGTGTGAGTCTACCTTGTCCGTTTGTCCGTGGTCTGTCCGGGAATTGATAAGATTGTATTTAAGTGCCCATCTCTTCTGTGTCTTTACCTCACTCTGCCTTGTAATCTACCCCCCTTTTCTCCACCACTGTAATTATACCCTCCTCCGGAGGTCTTGAGAACTGTACCCCTTGCGTCCTTTCATCTATCCCAGTCGTCGTGTCCTTTCTATCATTGATTTAGCATAGCGCGATTTGGCCAACGTCTGGGTGAATCGGGTGTTAGTCGGGGAATAACTGTTCGGTCGCGGAGCCTCCGCTCGGCAAATATAACATCTTAAACCGCGGTCCGTAACAACTACCCCTGTTGGTGGTATGGAATGGGTAGCGGGGTGCGGAAGCGTGACCCATGCATCGACACCAACAGGGGTAGTTTTTAGAGGGACAGGGGAGGCACGGGAGCTCCTTGGGGGTAATGTACTGTGGGAGCCCGGCCGGTTCGGCCCCGCGCTGACCCCGCAAGCGTCGGGAGTGAGCCGGAAATAGGGGAATTAGATGCAGAGGTGAGCCTTGGAACCTCCCTCGTCCCGAGCACCAACTTATGCCCCTCCCCTACCGGGGAGTCGGGAACAAGTGGGACGGCCCCTAGAGACGACCAGGCTTTAATGAAATTTTTAAAGGAATTAATGGATGCTCAGAGTGAGCGAGCCAGTCGGGAATTGAATGACAAAATTGAAGGGATGGAAAAGAACGGTGAGCGAAACCTTGCAGAAATTCGGGGAATAAAAAAAAAAAACCACCTTTAGAGGCCATTTTTCCCCGCAAGCGGGGGTTGGCCTTTTTCGGGAACTGTGGTTGTTGTTGTTTTTCGGTCCCCTTTTTGAAGCAATGTTTTACGGCCGGATGCCCTTCCTGACGCCAGCCCTTTTTGCCGCCTTTAACGACGAGCAGGGAATTACCAGTGAACTGGTACTCCAATTTGCCGACCTCGGAAGGATGACAGGCTGAGTCAACCCCCTGGCGTTAATTCAGCGATTGACCGGGATTACGAACCCAGGATCCTAGGATCCTAAGCCGGCACCCTAGCCGCTAGCCCAACACCAGGGCTGTGGGGGGAATAAATGATAAAATTGATGGGCTGGAAAATAAAATGAGTAAGGAGATGGGAGAAATGAAAAACAAAATGGATTCCCAGGGGAATGAATGGAGGGAAGGACTGAAGGATATGAGTGACCAAATTAATGGATTAAAAGGGGAAATGAATGCTCAGAACGAGCAATTGGAGAACAAAATTAATTCTCAAACCAAAAACATGGAGGGGCAAATGGATAGATTAAAGGAGGGCTTGAAAGAACAGATCGAAGGTATGGAAGCTAAATTGGGAATGGGAGAGAGTACGGCCCATGCAGATGTGCATGTTGCTCACGAGCAGGGAATTGCACCGGTAATGGCAATTGTGGCAAGTGTACAGGTGAGTGGGGAATGTCCACAGGTAGATGGGGAATGCCTGCAGGTAAACGTGGAGTGTCCACAGGTGAGCGGGGAGTGCCCACAGGTGAATGGGGAAGGAAATTTGGGATGTGAGAGTTGTAATGGGGAATGTTTCCCACATTCTGGCCTGGTTGTTTATCGGGACCGTGTGGATGTCACAACACCCCAACCGGGGGATGAATTTGGAATTGTGCAGCACCAGGGCGGTGGTGCGGAGCAAGAGGGGGTAGAGTTTTTGGGGGTCCGTGCAATGGAGCCGGACCAGGTATTTATTGGGGATATTGATCAAAGCCTGGCGGGGCCAGGAATGATTTGTGGAAATGATGATGATGAGGATGATTTAATCCAACAACTGGCACTGTTCACCTCCACCCGTCAGGATGACTGGGACGAACAACTCCCTTATTTGCTCATGGCCTACCGAACCAGCCAGCACGGGGCCACCGCATGCAGTCCAGCGTTGCTTATGTATGGGCGGGAGTTACGGGCTCCCGCCGACTTGCTATGCGGTCCCGTGCCAGACACAGTGGTTAACCCGCCGAGGGAGGGGTACGCACGTCACCTAGAGGAAGGCATGGAGCTAGTCCATGCCTTCGCCCGCCGCCAACTCCATCTGGCGGGGGAAAAGATGAAGCGCAGGTACGACCACCGGAGCCAGGGGAGTCAGTATACTCAGGGGATGAAGATTTGGTTCTTCAATCCCCGGAGGAGGAAGGGTAGGTGCCCGAAACTCACCTCTCCCTGGCAAGGCCCGGGGGTCGTCCTGTCGCAAGTCTGTGACGTGGTAGTAAAAATCAAGATGGGGCCACGAGCCCTCCCTCGGATCGTCCACGCCGACCGGATAAGGCCTTACACCGGCGAGCTGGCGCCCCCGTGGATTGCCTCGGCTTTAGATGCCGAGGCGGGACCCAGTACCTCTGAATAAGGGGGGCTTATTAGTGCCAGAGGACTGGGGGATTGATGAGCAATGGGCCCGGTGGGTAAGGGTGGCATCCCTGCCACCCTTCCCATGATGGGGGCAAACGCACTATAGTAAGGGGCACGAGGGTAGCTGGCTGCACCCCAGTTGAGGAAGTCGCGACAGTGAGGGGCGAGAACGTCCAGCCGAGCCGGCCCCAGGGGGAGCCTTCAATAATAAGTAGGAATTGGCCCGATCCCATTTGCGAGATGGTAAATCGGAGTAGCGTAGAGTTGGGAGGTACCCAGAGGGAGGCCTTACACAAACTGGTTGGGTCCCATTTGGACCTCTTCTCCTTGTCCACCGAGGATATTGGACGTACGGGCCTGGTGAAACATCAGATCCACACCGGTGAGGCCCGGCCTATTCGTCAGGCCGCCCGACGGCTCCCTTGGAGCAAGAGGGCGGAAGCTGACGAGCAGGTTGAAAAAATGCTCGACGCAGGCGTGATCGAGCCCTCGGGAAGTCCTTGGATGTCACCTGTTGTGCTGGTCAAAAAGAAGGATGGGACCACGCGGTTCTGCGTGGACTATCTATCGCCAGCTAAACAACGTGACACTCAAGGACTCATATCCCCTGCCAAGGATTGATGACACCCTCGATGCCGTTGCGGGCTCAAATTGGTTCTCAACTTTGGACCTCAAGAGTGGGTATTGGCAGGTGGAGATGGATAGGGCAGGGAAGGAGAAAACGGCATTTTCCACAGGTAAGGGACTGTATCAGTTTACTGTGATGCCGTTTGGTTTGTGTAACGCCCCCGCCACCTTTGAAAGATTGATGGAACATGTACTAGGCGGCATGCCATGGCAATCATGCCTGGTGTACCTGGATGACGTCCTAGTACATGCCAAAACGTTCCCCCAGGCAGTAGCTAATTTGGACCAGGTGTTTAGGTGCCTCAGACAGGCAGGGTTGAAACTGAGCCCCAGTAAGTGCACCTTGCTTGCCAAGGAGGTGGCCTATTTAGGCCACGTCATCGGTTGCGAGGGGGTAAAAACAGACCCAGACAAAATTAAAGCGGTAGAGGAGTGGCCCGCACCACGTACCATCAAAGAGGTGCGGGGATTTTTGGGACTCTGCTCCTACTACCGGCGCTTCGTGGCGAAATTTGCGGAGTTGGCTCGGCCCCTTCACCGCCTTACGGAGAAGGGGACGAGATTTAATTGGACAAGGGAGTGCCAGGAGGCCTTCCTACAATTGAAGGGGTGTTTGACATCCGCACCCCTTCTAGCTTACCCCACTAGTGATGGGACATTTACCCTGTACACGGATGCAAGCCAGGAAGGATTTGGTGCAGTTTTGTCACAGACACAGGAGGGCGTGGAGAGAGTGATTGGTTATTATAGCCGGGCCTTGAGTAGGCCCGAGCGAAATTATTGTGTCACTCGCAAGGAGTTATTGGCTATGCTGGCTGCCATGAACCATTTCCACCCGTACTTGTACGGGCGGAAATTTTTGGTTAGAACTGACCATTCCTCCTTGCAATGGCTCCTGCGGTTCAAGGAACCAGAGGGCCAAATTGCAAGGTGGTTGGAAAAGTTGCAGCAGTACGATTTTGATGTGGCCCATAGGGCCGGGAAGGCCCATGGTAATGCGGACGCACTCTCTCGGCGTCCTTGTCTGGGGGAAAACTGCAAATTTTGTGCGAGACACGAGGAGAGGGAACAATTGGGCGATTCGGACCCGATCCTCGTTGTCCGTGCAACCCGGGTGAGAGGGCCAATTTTGCCACTAACCGCAGATGAGGAATTCGGAACTTTGGCTTGGAGCGCGGCCCAGCGGGAGGACCCCGTACTGGGACCGGTGCACGAATGGGTGAGATTGGGGCAAAGACATAATGGGGAAGAGGTCACCCCCCTCGGGGCACAGACCAAGGCATATTGGGCTCAGTGGAAAACCCTGGAATTGAAGGATAACATCTTGTATCGCAAGTGGGTGGAGGTTCCCTCTGATAAAACTTCCTGGCTGGTGGTAGTCCCAAATAAATTTAAGACCGATATATTGCAACAGGTGCATGGTACCCGCCCCGGCGGCCATTTGGGCAGGACAAAGACGACATCGCAGGTACGCCGGAGGTTTTATTGGGTGAATATGGGGCGCGACATACAGGACTGGTGTCGGAGATGCGACGCCTGTACTGCAAAAAAGGGACCAGCACGGAGGATGAGGGCCCCCCTTCAATTACACCAGGTGGGGGCCCCCCTAGAGTGGGTGGCCATGGATATCCTAGGCCCACTACCCCGCACCCGCCTAGGTAATAAGTACATCCTCGTTGTGATGGACTACTTCACCAAGTGGCCGGAGGCCTACGCCCTCCCCAACCAAGAAGCAGGGGTGGTAGCGCAGGCCTTCGTGGAAGGATTTGTATGCCGGCATGGGATCCCGCAGGAGTTGCACACCGACCAGGAACGAAATTTTGAGAGCAAATTGCTAAAAGATGTGTGCAGTCTCCTGTCAATTCGGAAAACAAGAACAACGCCTTTAAGACCTCAATCTGACGGGATGGTGGAAAGATTCAACCGAACCTTAATCCCACTCCTGACACCAGTTGTTAAGGACCGCGGTTTAAGATGTTATATTTGCCGAGCGGAGGCTCCGCGACCGAACAGTTATTCCCCGACTAACACCCGATTCACCCAGACGTTGGCCAAATCGTGCTATGCTAAATCAATGATAGAAAGGACACGACGACTGGGATAGATGAAAGGACGCAAGGGGTACAGTTCTCAAGACCTCCGGAGGAGGGTATAATTACAGTGGTGGAGAAAAGGGGGTAGATTACAAGGCAGAGTGAGGTAAAGACACAGAAGAGATGGGCACTTAAATACAATCTTATCAATTCCCGGACAGACCACGGACAAACGGACAAGGTAGACTCACACGGGGATTGATGGCGGGAATGGGCAGGTCGGTCGATGGCACAAGGTGCACCTTGGCTCGGGGACAGGATAAAGCACGGTTCAAAAGATGCAGGGAGGTCTCACAGCGCTCGGAGGTGGTCTTGCTTGCTCCAAGCTCAGCGCGCATCTGACGTCACCTCCCTCTCACTGCGCATGCTCAGCGGGGAGTGACACGCCCTCGGCTGGTTGGTTCCGCCCCACTGGGGCTGGTCCGCCGCTTCCATTGGGTGTGGGGGTTACCGGGCTCTGCCCTTGACGAGGAGCCGACAGGGAGCCCCTGTTTGGTAACCCCGTCGAGCACATGTCCGATGGCGGCTCGTTGGGAAGGCCTGGTGCCCTCCCACCACTCCTACCAAGCCGGAGTGAGGACGCGCACTCCCTGCGCTCGTTGTTGTTGTTGTTGTTGTTGAACTGTGAGGAAGAGCTGCGGGGAGGTATTGGGAGGTCCTAAACTTCCTAACGGTGCCATACAATCACATTCTGGTGCAACGAAGGGTCAGAATTAATGGAAACGAATCCTTAACTGACATAGACTAAGAATAACTAGCAAGATGTCCTATAGTTGTCTTACATGAGATGCGGTGAACCTAGGTGCGACATTTAATGGGGGAAATAGGGGGAGGTCGGGTCAACAGAGTGTTGTTTACAGAAAATGGGACTAGGGAATGGGGGATTGGGGAGAGTTGGGAAGTATTGAGGAAATAGGGGAATATTTACAAGCGGATATGGATGGATGCAAATCCCATATCCGCAACAATACATACATACATACACACATATATACACATACACACACACACACACACACACACACACACACACACACACACACACACACACACACACACACACACACACACACACACACACACACACACACACACACACACACACACAGACATACACACACACACACATATTCACACACACACACACACACACACACACACACATACATACATACATACATACATGCATATATACACACATACATACATACATACACACACACATACACACAGACCACACATATATATATATATATATATATATATATATATATATATATATATATATATATATATACATACCACACACACACACATATATACACACACATATATATATATATGGTTATGGAGTTGTTGATACGTGCGGTGAGTGGACATGGGAAAGAAGTGGAGCTAGCCCCTAGTCAGAGGTTGCCAGCAATGTTTGCTTTCATGGATGACCTGACAGTTGTCCAACAGTCCGCTGATGCAGCAGTAGAGGTACTGGGACGACTGGAAAGGTTGATGCAGTGGGCAAGAATGGGATACAAAGCAAGAAAGTCGAGGAGTGTGGTAGTGAGACGAGGAGTGGTGGATAACATGCACAGGTTTGAGCTGGGAGGGGAGGTGGTTCCATCATTGGTAGAGGCCCCTGTGAAGAGTTTGGGAAGATGGTATACAGTGGAGTTGAATGATGTGGGAAGAGTGGAGGAGGTCAGAAACAAGCTTTTGAGAGGTTTGAAGAGGATTGATGGATGTGGTTTGCCAGGTAAGTTGAAGGTATGGTGTTTGAAGTTTGGGTTGATGCCACGAGTATTGTGGCCATTGATGATGTATGATATTGCAATTGGGCATGCAGAGAGGATGGAGGTTGTGGTGAGTGGGTTTGTGAGAAGGTGGTTGGGAGTGCCACGCTGTTTGACGAACATTCCCTTTTATGGTCAGGGTGGAAAACTCCAGTTTCCCTTGACATCATTAACCGAGGAGTTTAAGGTGGTGAGGGTGCGGGAGTTCATGATGTTGCGGGATTCAAGTGATGCAGTGGTAAAGAATGCTCTCCCAGAGAAGAAGGGAAGTCGGAAGTGGATTGCAAGAGCAGAGGTGGACGAGATGGAGGAGCGGTTGCAACAGGAGGAGGTCATGGGGATGGTACAGCACCGGAAGCATGACTTGGGGTGGATGGAGCATGAGCGATGGGGAAAGGCATGTGTGAAAGATAGGAGGAAAATGGTTGAGAGGGAGGTGAGAAGAAAGGAAGAGGAGGGGAGATATGTGAAAGCAGTCGGTCAGGCACAGCAAGGTGCTTGGACTAAGTGGGAAGGTGTGCGGGTGAGGATATTGAAGTGGCAAGAGATTGGGAGAATGGAGCCAATATTGTTGAATTTCCTGTTGCGGGCAACGTATGATATGCTTCCGTCACCAGTAAACTTGAGATTGTGGGGGTTGTTGCAGGAGGAGAGATGTTATTTGTGTGGAGGTGTGGGAACTGCAGCATGCACTGAGTGCATGTTCAGTAGCATTGGCAGCAGGAAGATACAGGTGGCGACATGATCAGATGCTCGCGGTGATGGTGCAACAAGAGGTGCTGAGGTCGAGAGAAATGAGTGAGAATGAGAAAAGAGTGGAGAAGGAGACTGATGGGGGAGAGGTGTGGTTTGTCAAAGAGGGTCAAGTGGTAAGAGGTGGAAAGAGGAGGAGGTGGAAAGCAAGAGGGCTGTCAGATGCTTGTGATTGGCAGGTGGTGGCAGACCTAAAGCCACAATTGTTATTCCCAGAGGAGATCTGTGTGACAAGGTTGCAGCCTAACATTGTCATTTGGTCAAGTGCAACAAGACAGGTCATCTTAGGGGAATTGTTGGTACCTTGGGAAGAGAACATGGAGGAGGTGCACGAGAGGCAGAGAGGAAAGTACAGTGAGCTGGAGGCAGAGTGCCGGGAGAAGGGTTGGCGAGTTTCGTGTCAGTCATTTGAGATGGGGTGTAGAGGGTATAATGGCAATTCCTTTCCTGCATTTCTTGCTAGGCTGGGAGTGTGGGACAGAAAAAAGGAGGATGTGTGACAAGGTGGCCCAGGTTGCCTTGAAAGGCTCATTTTGGATATGGAGGAAGTTTATGGAGGCACGTGGAACGGTGTAGGTTGGTTGTGTGTGGGTTTTATTTTTTTGTTGTTGCTATTATTATTTCTTATTTTGTGTATATGAGTGAGTGGGTGAGGGTGTGTGTTTTTGCATGAATTAATTTTTGCATGAGTGTGTGTTTTTGTATGTTGAGTGGTGTATGTTGTAAGGGTAGGTGGTTGGTTGGTGTTGTGTGTGTGTGTGTGTGTGTGTGTGTGTGTGTGTGTGTGTGTGTGTGTGTGTGTGTGTGTGTGTGTGTGTGTGTGTGTGTGTGTATGTGTGTATGAATGATCTGGTGTGTTTTGTTGGTGAGTGGTGAAGGGTATAAAGGTGGGTGTTTGAGTGTTCCACCATGTTTGTTTGGTGCTGTGGATTCTGGATGCGGAGGTGTTGTTGTTGTTGTCTTCTGCGTTCGCACTGGCTGGGGGTGGGGGTATGTATGCATCCAGGTGTAGTTGCTGCATGTGGATGTGTATGTGCCCCTGCTGGCCCACCTTAGCTGACCGTATCGAGGTTGAAGGACCGAAACGGGATGATGCTGAGGACCTCGACTGAGGACCCGGTCAGTGCGGCACACTTGTGACCAGGTGTGTTTTGAACTTATATATATATATATATATATATATATATATATATACACACACACACACACATACCACACACACATACCACACATAAAAATATAAGATATTCTGTTGAAATGTCTGGAATAAGTGTAGATCCTGAAGAAAAAAACTATACCTGGGAAAATTAATACAAATGAACTACAATTGAGGATGTTGGGGATTCAGTTAACAACCCTGAAAATAACCCTCGGAACAAAAATATTAAAACAAAACTTCACAACTTGGTCCTTGAAACGTGATCCTTTACCCAAATTGAGGTGGATACCTCGAGTCCTGGGAGAACTTTGTTCCAACTTCTGCAAAACCAACTGCAGATTTGAACCGACAAAATAAGAAAATGACCTAAAAGGTCACACAAAATCAATCTGTAAGGAAAATGAAAATCCATAATTTGGAAGTTGATTGTTTAACACCATTTTTTCAAGGTGGTTGAGACGTCCAGCATGAGGAGGTACCTCCATGCATATGATGTTTTGAAAACGCAGAATCAAAGCGGAGGATTTGGATGTTGTTGCATTATATTTTTTATCCTGAACAGTTCTGAAATAATCTCCCTGACACATTCTCTAAAAGAGCTTGCGTCAGCTACACTGTGAACCACACAGGCCGACAACCCCTTATCTCCTGAACAATACAGGACTTTGTCTGTAATGTGTTCCCTGATTTTACTCTGACATAAAACGCATTACAATCATTTATTACCTTATTTTACTTGGGTAGTCAATGTCTTCAAAACAATTCATGCTAAAATACACAATTTGCTGTCTGTTTGTCTGTCTGACCTGATGTACGTGGTCGTTACTTCTCCAATGTTAAACATTCTTTCCAGTGTGACTAAAGGTCATGCAACGACAACGACGGTTGTAGTGACTTCATTTACCCCCCTCACCCAGGGGGTTTTTCGCCTTGGATAAACGTCGTATAAAGGCGCATAGTTAGCTTATCATGGCTTTTCATGGGACGCATGTTCCAAAAATAAGAATTATTATAACCATGAACCGTTACGTCAATTCCATCCAACAAATGGTGACTGTTTTATAACAGTTCAGTGGTGGTGTTCAACACGAAACTGAAAGAAATTTGCAGGAAACCCAATGTCCTGTGATGCATTCTATGCTGATCGCATTCCCCAAAGATGAACAAACCACCTCAAATAGCTAGGCCTCTAAGTAGGCTCTTAGCTAGGCCTCAATGATCTTTAGCTAATAAAGGTCCTGAAATGTGTTTTTACGCATGAATGATGTATCCCATTGCCTGTCTGATGTTTCTAGCCATAAGATTATATGTATGGATTGTTTATAACTTATATCTTGGGGCCTCATATGTGATTGCACCCATGCATGGCTTCATGTGTGACAGATAATTGTTTGGCAAGTGTGGGCTGTGGGTGTGGGAAGATAAATTTTAATGTCACAAAATGACAGATTCAGAAAATCGTGCATCTTCAGTCCAAGGAGACCAAATTGCCACTAAATTAGAGATATTCTGCTGGTACGTAATCCAAATTCAAACTTTTAGCTGCCTTCATGTAAACCGATGCAAAAGATGGCGATTCTGAATATTTCTGGCTCCTTCCATATTCCCATTTGTTTCCAGACAAGTCTTTCCCTGGGTTGGAAAGCAGATAGTAAATACATCATGTATGTTTCTACTCCCAGTCGCAGAGGCATTTCACCGGAAGAGCTTTCACAGGAAGAGATTAACAGGGTTGTTTTCAAGGCTCCTAGATGTAAACATGGCGTAGTATAAATTGGATCCATTCCATGTTTTTTCCCCAATTAGTTTGAGCCACATCACTAAAAGTTTGACTTCTACCGTTTTGACGTGAGCAAATATGAGCTCTGTATAAAAGTATAAAATTGTCCCATGTGTTCCCCATGTGATGCAGGTAATCAGTTGATATGTTTTGAAATCATTTATTTAATATAGGGTCTCCAAGTGAATTATTTGTCAAATGTAACTCCTAAAAATCTAGATTTGGTGGAAGCTGAGATAAAGGATTAACTGACCCAGATATTGTTCATTTGCTATATTTGTGAATACATTCAGATTTGACTTTGGTGAGGAAAATTGAAATCCCCATTTTTGAACCCATTGCTCTGCCATACAGATATCCGGATGCAGATCGGGTCGTCGGTGTATCGGTAGGGGCTACCTGTATGTTTCATTGTTTTAAAAAACGAGGACATTAGCACAACTGTACACTTCAGGTGACTGAAATTACCCAAGTTGACTTTTATTTTATCGAATCTAAATATTTACGCGTGCTGCAGCCGTAGGCCCGGCACTTGAGTGTTGCGATCATTCCATCTGTGTGTTTGTGTGTGTTTGTCGGCAGAATAGTTGAACAACGACTAGAATCACCAAATTTGGCATAGAGATTATTATTTGTAATATCACCGATGAGTTCAACTTTAAGCGGAAAGAGATACAATTAAAATATTTACCCAACCCAGACTTTATGGCATCATGGTTGGAGCGTCCCTTCTGAGTCTGGGAGGTCGGTTGTTCAAACCTTTAACCTCGTCATACTTGTTCCAAATACTGTTTTTTTTGCTCACCTGGAACGAGGTTCTGGGGACCTTATGTGATCGCGCGTTTTCCGTCCTTCAGTCCGTCCGTCCGTAAACACTTGGAACTTCTTCTCCGAAACTGCTGATGGAATTGCCATCAAATTTGGCACAAATTATATTTGTTTTGTTGTGACTAAAGTTTGTTCACGGCATAAAAAAAAAATTGGGGTCTAAGGGTGTTTACCAGGATCAAATCCATGTTTGACCCCCCATAATAGGAATTTGCTTTTTCCTCTGAAACTACACACAATATTTCGATGAAACTTGACCACAACCTTCATCACCCGTTGTGTACCGAAGTTTGTTCACGACACTCAGAAAACCAAAGCCTAAGGAGGTCTATGGGGGGTCAAAGTGGGTCCAGGTTTGACCCCCCAAAATAGGTATTTGCTTTCTTTTCTGAAACTACACACAATTCTGATGAAACTTTACCACAACCTTCACCACCCTTAATGTACCAAAGTATGTTCATGGCATTAAAAGAAATCTGCCCCCTTTGGGGGTCCACGGAGGTGGGTTGCCCCCAAAAATAGGGATTTGCTTTCTTCTCAGAAACGACACACACAATTTCGATGAAACTTGACCACAACCTTAATCACCCATGATCTACCAATGTTTGTTCAAGGCATTAGAAAAATATGGGGTTGGGGGAGGGGGGAGGGGCTCCCCCCAAATAGGTATTTTTTTCTTTGTTTGTTTCAAGTCTTATGATTATGTTAGTATGATTCCACATGCTTCCCTGTCTTCTAGCAACCATTGAAATTGGTTTTAAATGCCCTTAGTTGGTGCAGTATACTGTTTGTTCCACCAAGTGAACGCCAGGTGTATTGCCCCTATGTTTTAATGCCACATGCTGCTTCCTTGTTTGTGGCTCAGCATTTAAAAAGATAGAGCACAGACAAGTAATGCTTGGAAGGCAATGGCAAACCACCCAGTTTGCCAAGAAACTGCTTCGGCAACATCAACGCTCTGTAAAGAGTACAGAACATCAACAAATATATTTACTCATGCACCCGCCTAGAATAGCACAGTGCCCCCTGTGACGGTATCACACGAAGAGAAAACCATAGCGTGTCAGTGAATTCTCCATTCAGTGCATTCTGGTTTATGCGTTTTTTTGAATTTTAAGGTACTGTTGTAAAAAATGGCCTGAGGGGGTAATGGGAATGAATTAATGCAGCTAGTTATATCCTAATAAGCATGTTTAGGATTAGACATCTCACAATTACCCCCCAATTAGCATTCTCTGGGTCCAGGAAAAGTTGCTAGCTGTGTTCAACGGTAGAGATTCCACAGGAAAAGGCTTCCTTCAAATTTTGGAAAATTGCTTGAACATAACTCAGTGCAGAGCTAATGCAAAAAATGGAGCAATAAATATGCAAGGAATATACGGTACAGCGGGCTTTTAATTTGGCTAAACAACAAATCACTAGGATAAATTAATGTCTGGTGTTTTAGTCACATTAAATCTTGTGAATAGTGATGCAACTCGAGCACCCATTGCTGCAATGTCACTCCTTACACTATTAAATGGGATTGCGGTATTTTTTAGAATTTAACAAAATTATTAATGTACAGGATCAGATCAGTGATCAACGTGATCAAAGCAGTCAACGCCTACTGAAAAACATTGGAGTAAAACAATAATATGTGGTGGACGAAGGACGCAGCACTGAATAAATATTGGGTTCATTGGGAAATCCACAAAGTTTCGTTTATGTTCATGGGATTCTCTCCATAAACATGATTGAAGAATCAAAAAAAAAAAATTTGCAATGGGAGAAAAACATAGAACTCACAACAATGCACTTCCAAAATATGAAATTAGAGAGAAGTTGATTGTGCGTCATCGCAAATCCACACGCCTACTACGTAAAGCAAAATTGAAATGGTTCCACCAGGAATGACCAAATCTATCAAATATTGAGTTAAAACCATTTTATCCCGTTTGATCCTTGTTACCACAAGTCGCCAACCCCTGGAGCATGAACCGGAGTTCAAATCCCCCAAAAAATTGTTACATATTTTGTGCATCCCCCAATGTTGATTGCATATACAAATTTTTATTTTAAAATGTGCCTGTAATTGCATTTTTTTGGTATTTCACCTTTTGACCCATTAGGTGGGGCCAAAAATGATACTGCTCTTGCACCTTTGTGCAATGTGTTGATCATAACTATGAAGTTTGGTTAATTTCTGCACAATTATTTTTGAGGAGGTAGCGTGACGGACGGGGCCGATTACAATCTCCCCGTTTTTAATTTTTTTTTAAATTGTGGGGATAATAATCACGCGGCATTAATTACCCTCGCCAAAGGATAGGGTATTGCATTTGGGTCTGTCTATTTGTTTGTCTGCCTGTCTGGACGTTTTTGTTTGTCCACACAGAATGTGCTAACATAGGCTGCAAATGGCACCTAGCGATAGCGAGTAATACACGTTCTCTTTTTTCAATAAAGTACCTCTATGAAGTATGTACAATGAGAATGTGAGTACATCGATGAAGCATGTACACTTATAATGTGAGTACCTCTATAAATCATGTACAGTACAATTATGTTAGTACAGGGTATTCGAAAAAGATCTGTACAACTTTGGTTGTTAATATATTTAGTACCACAAATGATACAATGATACCCTTTGTTTTATATGATGCATAAACTCATAACGTTTTATTTTTATTTTTAGGTCTGGTGGTTTAATGTAAAAGACTAGAACGACATTCAGTAAAGAGCATACCTCCGCGTAGTTGGCCATATCACTCAATGGTGAAGAAGTGAAGAATCACTTTAAAAATTCTACTAGCTGGATCCGGAGCCGGATCTTCACCAAAATTGAATCGATTCTTCCTTGTTAAACACACAACCCGTCCACCAAGTTTCGTCCAAATCCATCCATAACTTTTTGAGATATCCTGCTATGTATCGTTTATGGCCCCATCTCCCAATGGTGAAGAATCACTTAAAAAATTATAGTAGCCGGATCCGAATCTGGATCTTCACCAAAATCTAATTATTTTGTCGGTGTCACATACGCTACATCTCTGCCAAAGTTTGTCCGAATCCGTCCACAACGTTTTGAGATATTTTGTTCACAAACGGACAGACAAGGGTGAAAACATAACCTCCATCCACCTTTGGTGGCGGAGGTAAAAATGGCGACTCCACAGGAGAAAACTCAGTGTGTTGAATGGTTCATAGAGACGAGATCCTACTCGTCTAGAGACGAGAGACGAGACGAGTTCATAGAGACGAGAGACGAGACGAGAGACGAGATCATAGAGATCGAGATCGAAGGATGGTTCAGCATAATTTCCGTGCAAGGTATGGAAGAAATCCGCCATCGCAGGCTGGTATCGGAGAGTGGTACATAAGGTTTAAGGAGAATGGAAGTTATCAGAAACAGAAAAGTACAAGTCCACCAAGCACAAGTGCAGTTGATGCTAAACGAGTGTGTGAATCATTTCTACAAAGTCGCAGAAAATCAATCTGATGCGCATCCAGAGAACTGTGACTACAAACCACCACTGTTCACAGAATTTTTCATAAAAGACTGAAGCTTTTTGCCTCTAAGGTGCAGAGATTCTGCAGGAACTCAAACCAAATTACGGACCCAAATGCAAGGCGTTTGCCTTGGAAATGATGTGAAAAGGTCATGCCCACAGACACAGGTTGCTTTCATGTATCAGGGAAGGTCAACCGGCACAATGTCAGGATCTGGGGCTCTGAAAATCCCCACGTGGTTATTGAACACACACGCAATAGTCCGTTTTTCTTTGCGTAGGATACAGTGACCTCACCAATTTACATGAACATGTTAGAAGGGTTCACCTTCCCACAGATTGAAGACCTGCAACCCGATATCATACTTCAACAGGACAGTACTCCCCGTCGTTGGGCCTTAGTTGTTCGAGCTTTCCTGAATGAAAATGAAAAATGTAGTTTTTCATTTGTAGTTCTAAATATATTGCTCAATGAGGCATACATGAACATAGGTCTCGCATACAAATACCTCTTCATACTTTCAACAGCTCAGGTGGAATGTGAAATAAGTTTCTCAACGCTCAAATTTATCAAGAACAGACTGAGTACCCTGGATGGTGACCATTTTGGAAGCATTTCTTTTGATGGCCGTGGAGGAAGACATTTTACATAATTTAGAGTTTAGACCCTGGTGCAATCATCAATAATCTTCTTCTTCTTCTTCTTTTATTAACGGCCACAATTATTCCTACATTATTGTGCGGTTGGCTGGGAGAAGTTTGCTTCTATACCCACGTTCTAGTCGATGTCCTTCACGAACCAGCTGGCCCCGCCTGACGTTCAACTATGGTTAGGACAGGAATGTGGAATTTGGTCAGGGTGCTGGTGTTGGCTCACTTACTCTTCTCGAAGGACACCATGGGATCTTTAACTATCGCCAACTAATGCCAGCAGATGAACGACTAATTTTTCACTAACTATTGCCAGTCCTAAGCCTGTTTAACATCCCTCCCAGGGATGCCACACACATTGATGACTCACATTGCTGATGAAACACCGGGATGCTAAACAGCTTGGAGGTGAGTGCAAGTACCTTTAGGCCATCCTTCCAGCCCTTCCTTGCAATCATTGCAGGCTGCGTGGTCAGCAACTAAACTGACCTCTCCTCTCTGCCCAGGCTCACCCTCCAGGCTTGTTCTAGTGAGGAGGGTAGCTTTACACCCAGTAGGGTTAAAGCAAGACCTGTCAAAGGGCAACTGAGCTCTGGAGGGTAAATGGCCATTATATATATAGGTGACATGAAAAAGCAGGTGACACTGAAAATTACTAGCTTACCTAACAGGCTTACCTTATTCCCAGGGACAAGACAAAAGACAGACTACGAACACTTACACGGGGAATGATGATAGGGATGGCTGGTGGGATAGGGAGGTCCAACTGGTCCTGCAGCACGATCGGCTCGTTGGGCAGCCGCCGTTCCTTCGCGGCCCTGCTCCAAACTGCCGTCCAGGCCCCAAGCGGCTGTCGAGTGTTGTTGCTGCTGTGGACGCTGCTGCTGGCGAGCAAGGCGACGAATAGCAGGCTTTGTGCTTCCCTGGATGATCTCCTTTGAACAAGAATCGCTGCTGGATGATCTTTTCTCTTTGGACAAGAATCGCTGCTGGATGATCTCCCTTCTCTCTCTTGGACCTCACAACCCAGCTCTCTCTTGGACCCTTTTACTCAGCTCTCCTCTGACGACCCAGCTCTTTTCTTTGCACCTCACCATGCAGCTCAGCCCTGGTCACTCTTGCGGGCGTGCTTTTATAGCGCCTCCGGCCTTCAGGACACGCCCATCGGTGTGCTCACCTCGGCCCTGGTTGGTCGCGCGACCCTCTGGCTCCGCCCTTGATGACGACGGCGGGCATGCCTTTCTTCCCCAACCCGCCTCGTGGCCAATGGCGGCAATTGTAGTTGGCAATGCGAATGGCAATTGACGAAAGGGGAAATGGAGGTTTTTGGGAATGGGAATGAAGGGAATCTATCTTTTTCACTTGGTGCAATGGAGTGTCATTCTAATGGAAGACAAGGCCTTACCCTAAAACACATAATAAGGATATAAACTACTGAACAAGGGTATTATAGTGTCCTTCAATGGATACTTTATGGAATTAACTACCGGGACGCCCTTTTAACCTTTACACAACACTGGAGGTAGGAGGGGCCAGACTCAAGCAATAATAATAATAAAGCACACACACAAAAAAAAATACAATCCTCATAGCCGCAACACTGCACCCTCCTCCTCTTAGGCATGTCCCGGGCCTACAACTTTAATTTAGTGTGACACGTAGGTGTAGTTCCCTCTACTTTTAACCTGACCCTGAGTGCGACAGTTTTAAAACATAGATAAATATGTCCCGCTGCTCCATTGCACCCTACCTAACAGACTCACGCCCACAGTTAACCGAATTGCGGAATGGTCTTCAAACTATACACTGACGGTGGGGAGCATTATTTACAATTGACGCTACTTTATTTACAAAACGCAACCCAGGACCTGTGATTGTTCTTTCTGGGGGGGAGACAGTCTGCTCTGCATCAATGCACCATGAAAGCACCCAAAACGCACCAAAGTACCTTCAAGCACCAATCGGTGCAGTCACCACAGTTCACTGAATAAAAACAACAACCCCTAACCCTGCAGGTGGTCTCTTGCTCTTCGGCTCCCTCTGCTGGCTATTATTATTTCTTCCAGTTGTTGTCTTTTTCCTTCATTTTCTTACTGGCGGCCTATTTGCAATAAAACTTGCCCAACGTGTCCATGTTTATTTATTTTATTTATGGCTCACAGGGCCGACTAGTGTGGTTCACCTGTGGGGCATCGGTGCCCTGTGATCAAGGTCCGCCAGCAAGATTTCGGGCCTTCCTGGCCGGGGCCAGCAGAGGGGCCATGCCCCAACCCATGGGGTCCATAATTGGTGCTCGGCCACAGACGTGTGGTCCATAAGGTGGTGCATCGATGCAGACAGCTGGTTCTGGGAGTTCCGGGCGCACAATGGCGGACTCACGCACGCTCCCCTCGGCGCCCAGTGGCGCTCAGGTCCTCATGTGGGAGAGAAAAGGGGATAAAGACAGATGAGCGAGGGGTAAGGTCACAAGGGTACACATCAAACAAGGCAATGCAGGGCGAAATGCGTACGGAGAGTGAAGTGAGAAAGCTCGTCCCTTCCGTACGTCACCCCCCCCTGTCACCTACACTACCCTTGCCCTTACCCCATATTTACAAAATCTACACATTTACAAATTCGTCACTACTGTCACGTCTTCCCCATATTTCTTCTATACCAAATTCGTCACCACAATCCCTCTAGCCAAAATTTGCCATCACCCAATTCATCATCAATCCTCATAAGGAGGAAGAGATGGAACACAAGCACAATGTCACACCCACGTCATGATGCGTCTCACATTCCAAACATTTGCATCAAAAATAATTAAACATGGCATGGTGTGGAGGTACGTCATCTCAGGTGAGCGGATGCAGATGGTGCGGGGAGACTTCAATCCTAACTATCCTCTAAATGACTTTAACACACTTTACACTACCCGGGGTCCCTGCCAATCCATTGGCCAACTTACACTATGGGTTCTAAAAACCAATTCCCATTGACCAAACTGTGGTGCTTCTCAATTTGGGGTCTCACTCCCCCGATCCATCTCCCGGTGCCCTTGCACAATTTCTGGGCTGGGGCGTGTAGCTCTCCCAGCAGGTCTACCCACCTGCACACCTCCACCACTGCAGTTGCCACCCGAGCTTACCTAGCTCCTCACCCCAACCTATCTAACTGGGGAAGGCCCCTCCTGGCTCTGTCACCCCACGGTGCCCTCTGGCACTGGGCTACCCGGGTCCGTCCTCCGGATCCTCGGGCCCCATCCACAACAACTCTACCGGCTCCCAGAGCCCACCTGCGGCCTCACCTGGCCGACATCCTCACAGTGGTGGAGTGCCCAAACCAACTACACACACTCACACTAACAGGCTACACGCCCAGCCATTTCCACAACACTAATGCACCCATCCAAATACCATTCTGTCACCCGCACCACAGATGCCAATATCCAACCACAATTTACCTATACCCTCTACCTAACACTTACACTACCCGCCCCGGGTATTCGTGATGGGGGTCCATCCTTCCCCCATTCACACCTTCGCACCATCCACTCCACTCCACAGTTTCCATCCTACTCACTCCACGACCATCCATTCCAATACTCCATACCATTTATTCCATACAACCATTCTCCATTCACCTGTAGTTGCACACCTGTGCACTCACACCTGGTGCCACCTGCACCCTCCTTCCTTCCTGGACCATTTGGTCAACACCACACGCAATCACCACTACTCACTCAAACACTGCTCCATACACCTTTTCAGTTGCACACATGTGCAATCACACCTGTTCCTCACACACTTTTCACAATACACTTCTGAATACACCTCCAACACTCACACGGCATCATCTAAACTACCTGGTGCCCTGATAACTTAGTGCTCCCCGTCTTCCCTTTAAACTAAGCACATACCACGTCATTATCATCCACACTACCCTCTCTGCGTCCCCACTACAGGTGTCATTGTCACTACCTAATCTTAACGTCACCTAAGGTCATCTTCTAGGTCCCTACACACGATATACCCTAACCCACCCGGGCTAGTTTTCACTGTCATAAACCCCATAACTACTGCTCCTTTGCCCCCCTTTGTGAGGGATGACAGAGTTGCCACCCCACCACATCGGGGACGTACCACTATCAATTTTGCTTACCAAATTCCAACCAATCAAAAATTTTCCAATTACTGCCAATTCTACCCACTAGTCTAAATTTCGTATCAAATCACTATCACTATTACCATCATCACCGTCCACTCCCTAGTGCCTCTCGGTGCGCCAATTCACTTCCACAGCCCGGCTTCGTAAAGCCGAGCAATGAATGCGGGTTGTTTGGTGCCGGCGGCTGGATGCGTCCGGCACTCGGTGCAGGGAAGGAGGTTTACCCGGGCCGAGATTCCACGCACCACCTTGGCACGGAGCCATCCCATGGCCCGATCTCGACCTGCCGGAACGCCTCAACAAAAAGGGGTCGCCATGACGACCCTTCCTATCGGGCTGCCCGTTCCGCCTAGCGGAGCACGGACGCGGCCGTTCCAAGCGCGGCCCAGCGTGGATCACGTACGGCGGTCCTTTCGAACCCGCCGTGGTTCGGATCCCCGCTGGTCCTCGCGGCACGCGAAACCCGGCACGCACCGAGGGCCCGATTCGGCTATAAGTCGCTCTAACCTCTAACCCGGTTACCGTCGATGCCTCACCTGCATGCTTACACCCCGCAGCCAGTTCCTTGCTCATACATCCAGCTGTTCCCATGCTCCTCGTCATTGCACCTTCTCTTACACACCCAGGTACACTCATTCCGCTCACAGACTTGGTCACACACCTGACCACCGAACACCTTGGCACACACTCGTCGTTCGCACACCTCACCAACACACCTCTTCGCGCCCCCTTCTCGGTCACCTCCTCTGTGACAATCACAGGTGTGCTCTCACTCGCACACCCTACCACGTGCCTCACGACCAATTCCAGTGTGCATTCCCACACACGCTCTACCATTCCAGGTGTGCATCCTTCCATTCCAGGTGTACATCCTCTCTCACCTGTCACAACGAACTCACGCTCCGTGTCACTCTCACTACTTTCACCACCACTCTTGACAGCACACTCACCCTTACTCTCGACAGCGCACTCTTTCCTCCTACACCTGTCCGTTACACACCTTTCTCGCGCATCCTCTTGCGCACACTCTCCCGTTACTTCCTCCAGTAACACTCACCACAGGCATGCATTTTCCCTTACTCTTGACAGCGCACTCTTTCCCCATGCACCCGTCCGTTACACACCTTTCTCGCGCATCCTCTTGCGCACACTCTCTCGTTACTTCCTCCGTAACACTCCCTACTCCGCGCTTCCATGTGCCCCCTCGCACACGCACAACAACCAACTCACTCTCGACGGCACACTCACTCCTCGGCGCGCACTTTTTCCTTACACACCCTAGAGTCGGACATTCTCGCACACCTCCTCCTGCGCACACCGTACCTGTCGCACACTTCACCAACGGCCTCTCACGAACACCCGGATCCAAATCAACCCCCAAGCCGACTGAAGCTCCCCTCACATCATGTACATTTCCTCGTATATCGCCACTCTCCTTGGCACCTCGTCTCCGCACCTCCTTCGCCACCTGCAAACTCTTTATTTGGATAGTGAGCACACCATTATGAGTTGAGCACCGACCTTGTACATATTCCATCACCTCCTCCTGTATTTCTCTTTTAGTTTCTGTCCGTCTCTTTTTAATTTCACTCACCTCTTCTTCCACTTCCTCTAATTTTTGCTTCACCTCTTTTATTTCCCTGTGCGTCTCCTCAAGTTCGTCCTCTAAGACTATTTTGACCGTCTCTATGTGCGTCCTCACCTCTCGGTCCTTCGTCTCCATTACTTCTGTCACCTCGTCCAACCTCGTTGTCAGTCCCTCACGTATCATCTGACATTGCCTCTGTGTCGCTATTAAGTCATTTTTAATGTCGTTTTGTGTCGCTTTTAACCCTCATAGTACCGCAGTATTCCTTTGAACCTGCTCCACTAACTCCGTCTGTCCCACCGTCAGCTGTTCCACCTCCTCCGTCAGATCTTCTATGCCCCCTTGTAACTTTGCTGTCCCATTTCTCACTTCTTTCTCCATACGCTTTTCACCTCGCTTTACCTCCTCGCGTACCCCCGAGACCTCCTCACGTACCCCCGAGACCTCACTTACACCTTGTCGTATCTCCTCTTTCATCTCCTCCCTCTCTTTTGTAGATGCCACCCTCATCTGTCCCAATTCATCCCTCTGAGCATCCAGTTTGGTTTCTACCCCGATTTTCACCTCCTCTATCTGCTCTCCCATTTGTTTAATTTCTCGGGCGGATTGCTCCCCTATTTCCCGCAATTTGCCTTCCATCCTATTTTCTAGCCCCCTCAACCCATTTTTCACCCCCTCTAACTGATTCTCCTGGGCAGCCATTCTATTTTCCACCCCCGTTAACCCATTCTTTACCTCTTTTATCCCGTTGTCTAACCCCTCAAATTTGTCGTCTAACTTCCCAAATTTCTTGTCTAATTCCTCACAGGTACCCCTCGCTTCGTCCCTCATTACCCCCAATTGCTCACTCTGAGCCCTCGCTTTGTCCCTCATTACCCCCAATTGCTCACTCCGAGCCCTCGCTTCGTCCCTCATTACCCCCAATTGCTCACTCCGAGCATCCATTCGGTTCCCCAAGTCATTCCTCAGGTCTTCACTTGTCTGGACCATGAGCGCCCTTATTTGTATCATAAAGAGGTCCAAATTCACCGGTGCTGCTACGGTCACGGGCGCCGCCAAATTTGGTGCCGCTGTAACCGCGTGCGCAAAGGCGCCATTTTGCGCGCCCGTAACCTCGTGCGCGAGAGCGCCATTTTGCGCGTCTGAAACCTCCGCAACCACATTGGCATTTTTCTCCTCCTCCCTTTCCTCCACATACATTTCCCCGAGGTCCTGGGTCGATTCTACCCCGTCTATCTCTCCCACCGACATCCCGTCGCCTTGACCAGCCATGGCGCGATTTCAAAATTCGGGTTTTGTAAAACAAAACAAATTTCGGCCGCTCCAAATTTTGACCAAATTTTTTCTTTTAGATGTTTTAAAAATTTGGTTCGGGCCTCGTATACCACTCCCAGACACCAATTGTTACGCCAATTGTACAATTGTGTCCAAAATTTGGGCTAAATGAATTTAGTCCCAGGTCCGAATCCGACACTCCTGACACCAATTGTTACGGTCCGCGGTTAAGGATGGTATGTTTGCCGAGCGGAGGCACCGCGACCTAACAGTTTCCCCGATTCACCCAATTCACTCGAACGTTGGCCGTATCGCGCCACAGATATTCAATGAGGGAAAACTCTAAAGTGACCGAATGCAAAGAGGAAGAAGAAGACATACAGAGGAGTAACGGGATTTATTATTTACACACACAAGCAAAAGGGAGCAGTCACGGTTTGGTGTAGGGGACATGAAAAAGCAGGTGACACAGTGAAAATTACTAGCTTAACTAACAGGCTTAACTTATTCCCAGGGACAAGACAAAAGACAGACTACGAACACTTACACGGGGAATGATGATAGGGAAGGCAGGTGGATGGCTGGCGGGATAGGGAGGTCCAACTGGTCCTGCAGCACGATTGGCTCGTTGGGCAGCCGCCGTTCCTTCGCGGCCCTGCTCCAAACTGCCGTCCAGGCCCCAAGCGGCTGTCGAGTGTTGTTGCTGCTGTGGACGCTGCTGCTGGCGAGCAAGGCGACGAATAGCAGGCTTTGTGCTTCCCTGGATGATCTCCTTTGAACAAGAATCGCTGCTGGATGATCTTTTCTCTTTGGACAAGAATCGCTGCTGGATGATCTCCCTTCTCTCTCTTGGACCTCACAACCCAGCTCTCTCTTGGACCCTTTTACTCAGCTCTCCTCTGACGACCCAGCTCTTTTCTTTGCACCTCACCACGCAGCTCAGCCCTGGTCACTCTTGCGCGCGCGCTTTTATAGCGCCTCCGGCGATTAAGCCGCCGGCCTTCAGGACACGCCCATCGGTGTGCTCACCTCGGCCCTGGTTGGTCGCGCGACCCTCTGGCTCCGCCCTTGATGACGACGGCGGGCACGCCTTTCTTCCCCAACCCGCCTCGTGGCCAATGGCGGCAATTGTAGTTGGCAATGCGAATGGCAATTGACGAAAGGGGAAATGGAGGTTTTTGGGAATGGGAATGAAGGGAATCTATCTTTTTCACTTGGTGCAATGGAGTGTCATTCTAATGGAAGACAAGGCCTTACCCTAAAACACATAATAAGGATATAAACTACTGAACAAGGGTATTATAGTGTCCTTCAATGGATGCTTTATGGAATGAACTACCGGGACGCCCTTTTAACCTTTACACAACACTGGAGGCAGGAGGGGCCAGACTCAAGCAATAATAATAATAAAGCACACAAAAAAAAAAAATGCAATCCTCATATCCGCAACAATATATATATATATATATATATATATATATATATATATATATATATATATATATATATATATATATATATATATATATATATTGTTACGGACCGCGGATAAGATGTTGGTTTGCCGAGCGGATGGCACCGCGGCCCTAACAGTCACCCCGACTAACCCGATTCCCGAACGTTGGCCGAATCGCGCCACAGGTATTCAATTTGGAAACCTCTAAAGCGACCGAATGTAAAGAGGAAGAAGAAGACGTACAGAAGAGCAACAGGATTTATTATTTACACACACTAAGCAAAAGGAGCAGTCAAGGTTATATACAGGGAAAATGGAAAAAGCAGGTGACACAGTGAAAATACTAGCTTACCTATACAAGCTTAATTAACCCTGGGACAAGACAAACAAAACAAACACGTACACAAGAAGGATGGAATGGCAGGAATGGATGCTGGAAGGAGGAATGGGAAGGCTCAGCTGGGGCAGATGGTTCGGGTTTGATCCCGCACGGGACGTCGGCTGGACCTCGACGGCCACCGATGCCACCGCTATCTGGTTCCCGCGGGGTAACGGGTTGAATCTGCCTGGTGGAGTCAAAGCTGCTCCTCTGGCTCACCTCAGGACGCGTCTGCCGTCTCGGGCGCAACTCTTTCTTGGACCCTTTTTGCACAACTCTGTCTTGGTACCTTTTGCGCAACGCTTGTCATTCACCTCTCTTTGGCGCAACTTTTGTCATAGACCTTTGACGCTACTCTTATAATTGACTTCTCGTGCAACTCTTGTAATTGACCTCGAACCTTCGCCCTCGAACCTTCTCTCTCTCTCCCTCTCTCTCGCTCGGTCCAACAACAGCGTCCGCGCGCGCTTATATTACGCCTCGGTCGATCAAGCCACCGGCCTTCAGGACACGCTCCTCGGTGAGCTCGCTTCGGCCCTGATTGGTGGGCACAGGCCCTCTGACTCCACCCTTGATTACGATGGGCGGGCACGCCCTTCTTCCCCGAGCTGAGCACATGCTTAATGGCGGCAATTGTAGTTGGCAATGCGAATGGCAATTGACGAAAGGGGGGTTGGAAGGGAATGGGAATGAAAGGGAATCTATCTTATTTCACTTGGTGCAATGGAGTATTTCAATTAATGGAAGACAAATCCTTAGCCTAATACACAGAATAAGGAAATAAACTACTGAACAGGGATATTATGGTGTCCTTCATGTATGCTTTATGGAACTAACTACGGGAACGCCCTTTGACCTTTATACAACACTGGAGTAAGGAGGGCGATATTTTAACAACAATTTACACAATAACAACAAAAAAAAAAACCATTCTCATATCCACAACTGTATATACACAAAGAATTAAGTTAAGCACCCCTACACAAAGAATTAAGTTAAGCACCCCCTAATCCTGTCCTGAACCTGAACCCCCTCGAGCACGTTTGGGACATGTTGGGACGACAAATTGCGAAGATGGTCCCTCCAATAGCCAATCTGGATGAATTGGAACGTGCATTACATCGGGAATGGAACAACCTGCCACAGCAACGCATACGACGGCTTACAGGGTCTATGAGACGTAGGGTTGAGTCAGTGATCCGATCACGTGGGTCCTACACACGTTATTGACGCAAAGATCGCTAGAGGTCTTCTCAGAACAATGACTGTACGTTAGAAAACATAAACGTCATCCACACTGTCCGTGATGGACCTATAGCTCCATACTTAAATTGAGGTGAAAATATGCCTAAAATTCCCAAAAAATTTCACCTTAAATTATTCAGAATAAAATATTGAAAACGGCATGATTGTTATGTTTTTATGTGACCATAATATCACTTCTCCAGAAAATATAGCAATATCATGGGTATATTACACTGTTTTGACGACAACAAACTTGTAATGTGCGAGGTTGTAAAAAAACGGGGGGGGGGGGGGGGGTGCTTAACTTAATTCTTTGTGTGTATATATATATATATATATATATATATATATATATATATATATATATATACATATATATATATATATATATATATATATAGATAGATAGATAGATAGATAGATATATATATATATATAGATATATATATATATGTATGTATGTGTATGTATGTATGTATGTGTATGTATGTATGTATGTGTATGTATGTATGTATGTGTATGTATGTATGTGTATGTATGTATATATACATGTGTGTATGTATGTATATATACATGTGTGTATGTATGTATATATACATGTGTGTATGTATGTATATATACATGTGTGTATGTATGTATATATACATGTGTGTATGTATGTATATATACATGTGTGTATGTATGTATATATACGTGTGTATGTATGTATATATACATGTATGTGTATATGTATATAAATATGTATGTATGTATATATATATACATGTATGTGTATATGTATATAAATATGTATGTATATAAATATGTATGTATGTATATATATATATATATATATATGTATATATATATATGTATATATATATATATATGTATATATATATATATGTATATATATATATATATGTATATATATATATATGTATATATATATATATGTATATATATACATGTACTAAGTTGGCTCGGCTCGCTACGCTCGCCTCAACCACGCGTCATTACTGAGGAGCGAGCTTATTTTAGCTGAGGATAATGACTGTACCTGAGTTGCTGTGTTATCATGATTTACACCAAACATAACACAAACAATTTTTTTGCACAAATGTATTTGTAGTGTTTGTGATATTACATTTTTATAAGTAATTTAGGTTGAAGATTTAGGTTGAAAAAATATATATGAATTAAAAAAAGAACCCCTCAGCACAAACATACGGGAGGGGTAGGTGCAGACTGGAAGTTTGGAACGATTACACCTCACCACCACGTAATTCAAAACATCTCACCACCACATAATTCAAAACACCTCACTGCCACATAATTCAAAACACCTCACCACCACGTAATTCAAAACACCTCACCACCACGTAATTCAAAACATCTCACCACCACATAATTCAAAACACCTCACTGCCACATAATTCAAAACACCTCACCACCACGTAATTCAAAACACCTCACCACCAAGTAATTTAAAACACCTCACCACTAAGTAATTTAAAACACCTCACCACCATATAATTCAAAACACCTCACCACCACATAATTAAAAACACCTCACCACCATGTAATTCAAAACACCTCACCACCACCTGATTTAAAAACACCTCACCCCCACATAATTTAAAACACCTCACCACCACGTAATCCAAAATACCTCACCACCACATAATTAAAAACACCTCACCACCAAGTAATTAGAAACACCTCACCATCACGTAATTCAAAACACCTCACCACCACGTGATTTAAAAGCACCTCACCACCACTTAATTCAAAATACCTCACCACCACGCGATTCAAAACCACCACCACGTCATTAAAAACACTTCACAACCACGGAAACAAAAGTTTCAGGGAGTAGTTCAGTGACAACAGACACTGCCCAGATATGTATACTCAAAGGCAAAAGTTATTGTGACACACAAACAACAAACAGAATCAGTGTTAAACTTTTACTGCCGCGAATGAAATGTTATTACATGGAAAGACAAATGTTTCAAGGTATGGTAACGATCAACAGTCCATAAGAACAGCACACCTGGCATATGCAAATGAACCACAACACAATAGGGGGTTCACAAGCAAGTTCACACGGTCAGTAGCGAGTGTGTCCACCTTGTGCATTGATGCAGGCCTGGCACCTTCGCCTCATTGAGGCCACTAAACGTCGATGAAAGTCCTGGGGAAGATCATTCCATATCCGAGGAAGGATTTGGCGGAGTTCCTGCAGCGTTGTTGGGGGGATTCGGATGACGTCGTAAACGTCGCTCCATTTCATCCCAGACGTGTTCAATTGGTGACAAATTAGGGGATCTTGCGGGCCAGGGTAACACATTAACATTGTTCTGATTAAGATACAGCTGTACAACTCGAGCAACGTGTGGTCTGCTCCACTGGAGACGTCGACGTCGATGTTCTGGCGTTAGAATTGGCCGTCGGGCTGGGCGTCTTGCAACGATGCCGTAGACGCGTGGACGTCGTCGAACTGTTCTCGCAGATGCACCTCTGTTGCCAGGTATGGTACGGGCTGCAAGGGTTGCTGGCTGGAACCTGTATCGGAGGTGCGTGGTTCGAATGCATCGGTCTTGACATGGCGTCGTTACTGGTGGGCGACCACTACAGGGACGGTCTATAACTTGATTGTTTTGCTGAAAACGTCGCCATAAGTGCCAAATGGTGTTTCTATGGACGTTGAATCGACGAGCAACGTCACGCTGCGAGGTACCAGGCTGAAGCATACCTATAGCTCTCCATCAGTCATTTTCCCCGAGGCGTGGCATGTCGAACTTGTTCCAGAATGATGAATAGAGGTGTTTTTCTGACTTCTGCACTTCTTAAGACTGCATTGAGTGGAAATGATAAGCGTCTGGTTGTCTGGCCTTTTGAAGTGAACATTGCTGGCCATTTTTCTCGAATATGTCATGCTTCTTGCAAATTTCGTGCAATTCGAACAACAACTGCTTGGTTGCGTTTCTTCGACCATTTTAACAAACTCTTTCTCTGGTTCAAATCCAAAAATTCATTCACAAGATTACCAATGAAAAAATTCCATGTCAAAATAACTTTTGCCTCTGAGTATAGATATTGTTGCGGATATGGGATTTGCATCCATCCATATCCGCTTGTAAATATTCCCCTATTTCCTCAATACTTCCCAACTATCCCCAATCCCCCATTCCCTAGTCCCATTTTCTGTAAACAACACTCTGTAGACCCGACCTCCCCCTATTTCCCCCATTAAATGTCGTGCCCAGGTTCACCGCATCTCATGTAAGACAACTATAGGACATCTTGCTAGTTATTCTTAGTCTATGTCAGTTAAGGACTCGTTTTCATTAATTCTGACCCTTCGTTGCACCAGAATGTGATTGTATGGCACCGTTAGGAAGTTTAGGACCTCCCAATACCTCCCCGCAGCTCTTCCTCACAGTTCAACAACAACAACAACAACAACAACGAGCGCAGGAAGTGCGCGTCCTCACTCCGGCTTGGTTGGTAGGGGGTGTTGGGAGGGCACCAGGCCTTCCCAACGAGCCGCCATCAAACATGTGCTCGACGGGGTTACCAAATAGGGGCTCCTTGTCAGCTCCTCGTCAAGGGCGGAGCCCGGTAACCCCCGCACCCAATGGAAGCGGCGGACCGGCCCCAGTGGGGCGGAACCAACCAGCCGAGGGCGTGCCACTCCCCGCTGAGCATGCGCAGGAGAGAGAGGTGACGTCAGATGCGCGCTGAGCTTGGAGAAAGAAAGACGTCCCCTCCGAGCGCTGTGACACCTCCCCGCATCTTCTGGACCGTGCTTTATCCTGTCCCCGAGCCAAGGTGCACCTTGTGCTATCGACCTACCTGTCCCTTCCTGCCATCAATCCCTGTGTAAGTCTGCCTTGTTCCGTTTGTCTGTGGTCTGTCTGGGATAAGATAAGACGGTAATTAAGTGCCCATCTCTTCTGTGTCTTTACCTCACTGCCTTGTAATCTACCCCCTTTTCTCCACCACTGTAATTATACCCTCCTCCGGAGGTCTTGAGAACTGTACCCCTTGCGTCGTTTCCTCTTTCCCAGTCGTTGTGTCCTTTCTATCATTGATTTAGCATAGCACGATTTGGCCAACGTCTGGGTGAATCGGGTGAGTGTAAGGGAAGAAAAGGGGAGCAACTGTTCAGTCGCGGAGCCTCCGCTCGGCAAATATAACATCTAAACCGCGGTCCGTAACAATATATAGATAAATGACTGTACCTGAGTTGCTGTTTTGTTATGGTTTACTTTACACCAATAATTCAAACAATCATAATGCACAAATGTATTTGTAATATACGTGACATTACATTTGTTAAACAATTGAAGTTGAAAAGTTAAGTTGGAAAAAAAAAATCCCCCCCCCCCCCTCAAAAAAATTAATTGGAAATTTTTTCAAAGAAATAGCCTTAGGACATACTGACGGGAGAGATAGGTGCATACCAGAAGTTTGGTACGATTTCACAAAAGTTTGAGGGAGTAGTTCAGTGACGAGACAACACAACACAACACAGACACTGCACAGATATATATATAAAATTATATATATATATATATATATATATATATACACACACACACACACACACACACACACACACACACACACAGTGCATTAAGCAACCAGGAAAAGCTACACAACGTGAGCCCTTTGCTGTTTCAAACCTGACCCGGGTTCCTCTACAGCTGCAGGCATTCACAAGTAGCACATACATGCGAATCCGAATGCAACACACCTCCCTTCTCAGCCACCAGACTGGTTTCATCACTTGTTGGTGGGTCATCAGCGACAGTGTAGACTGTAGACAGAACCATGCAACTCTTAGGGTCCAAAGCATGTGCAAGGGTAATAACAGTTAACATATAAATAGCAAGATCCATTCACGTCTCTCACCCGTAATTAGAGGGATTAACCAATCATCATCTCACTTAACTAATTACTCCAAATGGCTGGGATTATCGAATAAATTAGTTTTATACAGCTTTCTTTAACAATAAGAGCATGGGAGGAGTCAATTTATTTTTTAAATCCTAGCCACCGAGGGTAATTGATTATGTGAGCGCTGATTGGTTATTCCCTTGTTCTATTGATGGGTGAGAGCCTGGTGTTGGCTTCGTGGTTAGGGTGCCGGCTTGGGATCCTCGGATCCTGGGTTCGAATCCTGGTCGATCACTGAATTAACGACAGGGGAGTTGACTCAGCTTGTCATCCTTCCGAGGTCGGGAAATTGAGTACCAGCTCACTGGTAATTCCCTGTGTGTCACAAGAAGCGACTAACAGGGTTGGCGGCGGAAGGGCATCCGGCCATAAAACATTGCTTCAAAAAGGGGAACACGATGGCCTCTAAAGGTGGTTCATTGATGGGTGAGAGACGTGATTCTGTCTTGTTATTTCTATGTATGTTAATTACTATTGCCATTGCTCGTGTCAAGCAAGGAATCAGCATGTATCATTCTTTTTTGAATAAAGCCTTTGGTATGACTCGGCTGGTATTTCAACCATCAAACTTTCAATAAAGCACTATTCACCATGTGCATCGTGCTTTGTGATATTTAAACGAAAAGCCATTTATGAGTAAGTAAACTTGCATTTTCATTGATCCATTCACTTTTGAGTCCCTGAAAAGGCCGACTTGTTTTTAAATTCTGATATGGTCAACTTGTTTTTTGTGTTTCTTTTTCCAAGGTTTATCCAAACACAAACTGACTTCAGAAACTTTTTATTACATTTATTGGAAAACAACAAAACATTTTAAAATTGAAATGGAAGTTACAAGTTCAGGTTTTAGGGATAAATTTAATTAGAAAAAAAATGTAAAACTTGCTGCAAAACAGACCCAATGACAAATATTAGTGCAAAAAGCAATAATTAAAACACCAGGTTCCTCTAATATATCACAAAGTGACATTTGACTTTTACATTCCTCAGATGATGATACAGGCCTCTTGTGAAGAGTTTGGTTGGGTGTACTTTATACCAACAAAACTACAACTGCAGGGTTACACATTTGAACGTTAGTAACAAAATAAATGAATCATGGATCTCAATGATTGTTATCTGTACCAAGTTTTTCACATTGTAATACTGCTTTAATTGTCAATCGTGAAACAGTGACTTTGGATGGCATATCATGGAATTAAAATGAATAAGATTCACTTTCACAAGTCTTCTGAAGGAAATCTGAAAAGGAAAGAGGAAGTTAAGGAGGCAGATGAGTATGCATACAACAACAACTTTTATTATAGAGTTCATAGAACAGAATGCCCCACTCAGTGTTGAAGTTTATACTTGTATTATAATAAAATAATGATTTTAAAGATTGTTGAAAACATTCTGGAAGTCTCGTGCTATTGAAGCAGTCTTCTACATCACTCTTGTACACCACCTTATTTACCATGTCCAAGTACTGCTAAACTGGAGGTTATTGGAAGTAACAAGAATATGGATTGTGTTCTCCAGTATTCAAGTGTGTAATTAAATTTAAATATTTTTAGATAAAATAAACATTGTAAAATTCGTTGAAATTAATTAATTCCGGGTTTACCGCCTTTTTACCCAGTGTCTATCGCACCACCCTATCTAACACATTCCTTTCGTTCTTTGTGCCTGTTGTTTATGTCCTTTATGAGGTCCTTAAAAACAATAATTTTCTTGTTTGGAATGATTTTAAATTTTGTTTGACTGCCCGACAGGCAGACAGAGTTTAAAATATTATCTCACTGCTCTCTGCGAATGTGTGGTCGGGACAAATTCAGAGCCAAATTACGGTAAAACGACAAACCTCCTGTTCATGTTCCGATTTGTGTTCAAATATAACATTCCATTCAAATGAGACGTTCCTCGATCATAAACTGATGATCATAAATTGATAAGACAGACGGACGGACAAACAATTGCTTAAACCCACTTTTCGCTTCATATGTGTGGGGTAACAACAACAACGATGATGACTTCGATGACATCAACAGAGGCAACAACAGCAACAGAAACTGTTTTATGACCATTCTTCCATTTTTTTCAAGGCAGTTAGTCGAAGTACACAATCGCTTTCTTTAATTTTATAGGTAATTTCGGAGTGTTTGTGTGTTTGTTTGTTACTCTTTCACAGCCAAACTGTAGCACTAAGACGACCCAAATATTGGGGGTAAGCACTTCAGAATCTGGGCAAGGTTTTAAGCTACAACAAGTTTGTGTTGAAGACCACCAAAGGCCACTATAGAGTGTATATTGGAATGTGGGGTCAGGCATGGCAGCTGCCGGTCCAAAGACAAAAGGTAACCACCATGAGGCCGATAACTTTATTGCTTTTCAATAAATAAGGAATGTCCTGAAACCCTCGCGGGAAAAGCTAACCACCATGAGTGCAACAACTCCATACATTTTCAATGCACAACATGCGTCACAAACCCTACTTAGTTTTTTGCACGTGCAGCACAGGTACCCTTCCTCTCCCTTCGTCTGTGTATATTTTCAAGAAACATGAGTTTCAGGTGGGGGTTTGAATTACAAATAGAAATGCTCACCTTTATGTATGAAGTATCTTCACGATTCTCTTCACCCATTTCATTTCACGATTGATACAAATCCTTTTTGTCAGGTCAGACTTCAGGATCACTCTGAAGAAACAAAATGAACAGGTTAGGAATTGGTCCCGAGGTTCAGGCATCGGATTAATTTTCTCAAATCTGTCTAATTTATGCTTTGCTTCAATAAAAAAGTTCTTATCCGCATGCGCACGTTAAATAGATTAATCTTGAAGTGCATTAAGTGGGTTGTGGTTTACATTTCTTATTAAGTTTTGTAACTTCAACGAAGGAGAAGTGATTCAAAAACTTACACGATCTCAGTTTCAGCACAGTCGCTGTTTGGTGCAATAATGTCCAGGGTGTGAAAATGTTTTGGGTGGATGATCCCAGACAAGGTCTTCGGACATTGACAACGACCTTCAGGTACAATGTTGACCACTGTGAAGTAAACAAAAGTGTTCTTGTTGGTGACCTCATAATTTCTTTCTCATTCTTTTCGTCATTTCGTCATTTCTCTGCTCATCGCAAAGTTAAAATAATTGTTTTCACTCGTTTGTTTTCTAAATCTCCATTTACTGAAAATAAATAAATTTCATTTACTGTTAAAATAAAAGCATTTGCAAGAACATGGAATTTTTGATACTTTTGTGACCACCAAGAACGAGATTGTTATGGGGACAGAGAAAAGTTGTGGACTTACCCTGACTAAATGTGCAGCTCATGATCAAAACCAGAACCAGAGCAACTATGTACTTGTGGTTCATATCGACAGGTTGATTTACTCACTGTTTTACAGATTAGGATCACCGTCTGCCTGGTGTGTTCAAGACCCTGCTGGTAAGCTGTGTCGCTTATGTTATGCTTGGCTTTTGCTGATCCTTTTATAGGGACTCGTGTGATCGGTTTTACTGCAATTCCTGATCGGAAAAGTCGGTAAGTAGGATAAGCAGGGTGGAAGGATGTGGGGCCTTAACCGCAACTAACCAGTTATCGATGGCACCCAATCAAATTGCAAATTCCTGCACAATCGGTCGAACAGATTCCACCAGCCAGTTCGCGAAAAACTTGGACAAAACGTTCCCTTACCGATTGCACGAGAAGGGGAGAATAATTGGGGCAGTTCAAGAAGACGTAGATGACGTCTTAGGTTTGAATAAATGTCAGCGAAGAACTTCAATATTGCTTCCTCAATTAAAACTGCTTCAGTCATGACGGAAGTACAACTTAAGTACGTGCTCGAGTATAACCTGCGGAGGATACGATAAATGATGCGTGATTCTGGTACAAAAAACTCATTGAATTGCCCTTGGTTTCAACAAACGTTTTATCATGATTTCAATATATATATTTAAATAAGCAATAATATTATATTCTTTCTCTACTTCATGCTGGTGTCTGGCCACGAACGTAGAACTTAGACGCTGTGTGACTTCAATAATTAATCATAAAACTCCATAATCTCCATGTTGTCTCCCCAGAAGGGTAATGGCGGCATAGGGGGGGAATATTTGTTTAAATTGTAATTATATGTAGGTACCGAGAGGCATTGGAGATAGACAGGTACTGCACAAGGATATTGGAGAACTTGTAGGTACCTTATGTGTGTGGATCGGTGATGATATCTGGTGTTGGTGTAGCGTAGCTATGATGGGCCGAATGGCCTCCTCCTACACCAAAGATCCTTGTATGTATCTCTTGCGAGCTCTGCCAGAGCCATGATCCTTCCATCGGGATCAGTGTTAACATGATGTGGCAGCACGTGGTTCTTAATCCCACAACAGAAGTATCGTGTACAGTGCCAATAGAAAGTCCACACTCCCTTCAAAAAAATTCACCTTTTGTTGCCTTATAGCCTGGAATTTAAATACATTAAATCAGACTTTTTCCACCTTTATGTACACAACGTAACACACAACCTTCAAGTAAAAAACAAATTCTAAAAATTTCAGAAAATTAAATAAAAATACAAAACTGGATTACCTTGGTTGGATACGTTTCCACCACCCTTAGTTAATACTTGGTGGAAGCATCTATGACAGCAATAACAGTTGTGAGTCTGTTGGGACAGCTCTCTACCAACCTTGCACACCTTGATTGGGCAATATTTGCACATTCTTCTGTACGAACTGTTCAGTCTCCGTCAAGTTGCGTGAGGAGCATTGATGGACAGAAATATTCAAGTCATGCCACAGATTTTTGATTGGATTAGGTCAGGGCTCTGACTGGGGCCACTCAAGGACATTCATCTTTTTGTTCCTTAGCCACTCAAGTGTAGCTTTGGTTGTGTGCTTCGGTTCGTTGTCATGGTGAAAGGTAAACTTTCGCCCCAATTTCAGCTTTCTTGCAGAGGGCAGCAGGTTTTTGTCCCCCGTCGCACCCCGGAGCGAAAGGGAGACTATGGTTTTCCCCTCCCTCCGTGTGTGCGTGCGGGTGGGCGTGCGTGCATGCGTCCGTGCGTAAGCGAAGGGCCGAATTCTAATTTGGTGTGTGGGTGCAACCCACGTCAAAATCCAAGATGGCCGCCGCCATGTATGTCTCACGCCATGTATGTCTGAACCTTGTGAGCGGAATATCTTGAAAAATAAGCGAAGTACCAACTTCTAATCTGGTGTGTGGGTGTATCTAGGCATAAGGAGGAATGCTATTGAAAATTGGGTCGCCACGTCAAAATCCAAGATGGCCGCCGCCATGTATGTCTGAACCTTGTGAGCGTAATATCTTGAAAAATAAGCGAAGTACCAACTTCTAATCTGGTGTGTGGGTGTATCTAGGCATAAGGAAGAACGCTATTGAAAATTGGGTCGCCACGTCAAAATTCAAGATGGCCGCCGCCATGTATATCTGAACCTTGTGAGCGGAATATCTTGAAAAATAAGCGAAGTACCAACTTCTAATCTGGTGTGTCGGTGTATCTAGGCATAAGGAAGAAGGCTATTTAAAATTGGGTCGCCACGTCAAAATCCAAGATGGCCGCCACCATATACATATCAACCTTGTGAGCGAAATATCTTGAAAAATAAACGAACTACTAACTTCTAATCTGGTGTGTGGGTGTATCTACGCATAAGGAAGAAAGCTGTTGAAAATTGGGTCACCACGTCAAAATCCAAGATGGCCACTGTCATGTATGTCTGAACCTTGTGAGCGAAATATCTTGAAAAATAAACAAACTGCTAACTTCTAATCTGGTGTGTGGGTGTATCGACGCATAAGGGAGAACGCTATTGAAAATTGGGTCGCCACGTCAAAATCCAAGATGGCCGCCTTGCGTCTTCCACTTTGTCAACTCACATCACCAACGACGGGGGACCGAGGCATAACGCTTGTCCTCTAGGATTTATGTATTGTATTTTGCTCCATCCATTTTCCCTTCTATCCTGACAAGTTCCCCCAGTCCCTGCTGATGAGAAACATCCCAATAACATGATACCATCACCATGTTTCACAGTAGGGATGGTGTTCTTTGGGTGATGTGCTTTGTTGGGTTTGCACCAAATGTAACGTTTTGCATTTAGGCGAAAAAGTTCCATCTTGGTTTCGTCAAACCACAAAACTTTTTGCCACATGGCTTCAGAATCTCCAGAGTGTTTTTTTTTTTTTTTGCATACCTCAAACGAGACTCAAAGTGGACTTTTAGGTAATGACTTCCTCCTTGCCACGCTACCATACAGGCCATACCTGTGGAGTGCTTAGGTCCTTAGGATATTGTTGTCACATGCACACATTGACTAGTCTTTGCCACAAATGCATGTAGCTCTTTCAAAGTTGTCGTCATTGACCTCATGGTGGCCTCTCTGATCAGTCTCCTCACTTTGTCATCCAGTTTGGAAGGACGGCCTGAACTAGGTAGGGTCTTGGTGGTACCATGCGCCTTCCACTTCTTGATGATTGTCTTGACTGTGCTCTAAGGGATATTTAAGGCCTTTTAAATATTTTTTATACCCATCCCTTGATCTATGCCTTTCCACAAATTTATCCCGAAGGTTTTTTGAAAGCTCCTTGGTGCTCATAGTTGAGTCTTTGCTGTGAAATGCACTACCTAGCAGAGGAAACATACAGGAACAGATGATGTTATTCTGAAATAATCAAAATCATTACAATTTAACACAGGCGGAGGCCAATTAACTTGGTGTGTGATTTTGAAGGTGTTTGATTGCACCTGAGCTAATTTACAATTGCTGTTATAAGGATACATCCAACTTATCCAACCAAGATTAGCTAGTTTTGTATTTTAATTGATTTTCTGAAATATGTAGAATTTGTTTTCCACTTGGAAGTTGTGGGTTATGATGTGTACATAAATGTGTAAAAAGTATGATTTGATGCAATTTAATTCCAGGCTATAAGGTAACAAAAGGTGAAAATTTTGAAAGGGGATTTAGACTTTCTATTGGTACTGTATAAACCTCGATATAATTTCATCCCAGAGACAAAAACATCAGAATATTAACTTTATGTTTTTGCACCCACTGATGAGGAATAAATAGATTTCCTTCATCAAAAGAGAAAAGCAGCCTTCTCCACACCCAACTCAATCCAATAACAATAAGTGGATGCAGAGAAAATGAATTTAAAAGAAAACTAGAAAGCATCTGAAAATTCTTCTTCCGTGTGCTAAACGTGACAAAAACAGCTAAAAACTAGAACGGCACTCGGTAGAGCGCGCATAATTCCTCCAGGCTGAACAGTTTACGTTTTGTATGCCACTGATGGGTCAGATCTGGATTCGGACCTGAACCAAAATCTAATCGGCTTGTTCTTGTCACCTACCCAACTAATCCACCAAGGTTTGTCATAAGTCGTCCATAATTTTTTGAAACGAGCTATATATTGTTTTGGCCTTATCACTAAATGGTGTAGAATCAATAAAAAATAAA